>NC_042630.1:50974341-51232987 GCF_901001135.1 Rhinatrema bivittatum | reverse complement strand
CTGAACTCTTTGTAACTTGCTTTCAGCTCTTCAGCTGGAAAAGCAGGAATAAATAAATGATAATGATAATGACACATTCAAAATATAAAATTGGTACAGAACATGACAGGAGCCTTCCCCAAAGAGTGGAAAATCTAGAAGGACATGAGCTGATGAGAGATGAGATCTATGAGTTAAGTGCTACAGGCACGGGAGAAGGATGGCAGTAAGGCTAGGAGATCTCAGAGAAGGGAAGCTCACAAATGGGGTTGGAGGTGGGTTTGTGTGTGTGTGTGTGTGTGTGTGTGTATGTGTGTAGGTGTGTGTGTGTGTGTGTAGGTGAGTGTGTGTATATGTGTGTGTGTATAGGTGTTTGTGTATAGGTGTGTGTGTATGTGTATATGTGTGTGTGTAGGTGTGTGTGTGTGTAGGTGTGTGTGTGTGTGTGTGTGTGTAGTGTTGTGGTGTGTGTGTGAGTGTGTGTGTGTGTGTGTGTGTGTGTATAGGTGTTGTGTGTGTATGTGAAATGTGTGTATAGGTATGTGTGTGTGTGTGTATGTGTAGGTGTGTGTATATGTGTGTATGTGTAGGTGAGTGTGTGTGTGTGTATGTGTATATGTGTGTGTGTGTGTAGGTGAGTGTGTGTGTGTATGTGTGTGTGTGTGTGTGATTGTGTATTTGTGTGTGTGTGTGTGTGTATGTGTGTGTGTGTGTGTCTGTCTGAGAAAGGATGACAGGCAAGGAGGCGACTTTCCCAATCGGGAGAGATGTCTAGGAACTGAAAAACTAAATGACGACCATTGATCGGTGCAAGTACAGCCCAGATCAGACTTTATTTATTTATTTATTTATTTAGGATTTTTATATACCGACATTCTTGATACAAATATCAAATCAGGTCGGTTTCCATAAAACAAAACTGTCGCGGATAAGGCGTTACATTAAACAGTGTTTCTGAACATAAGAACGTAAATAATAAATATAAAAATATAACAATATAAAAGTATAAAATAGACAATAGCTCTAACAACAACTTTCCCAAATCTTCTACAGCTAACAGGATGTTCCCCTACCTGAACTGGAATGGAGCAGAATGACAGATACAAAACTTGTTTTCCCCGTGGATGAATCACTTCTAAACTTTCTACACAGCTCAGGCACAGAACAGCAAACTTTCTTTAGTTGTCTGCAAGAGTTTTTAATTTCCCAAAAGGACAGAACAATTTCTCTCTCTACATCCCCTTCTTAAAATAATAAGACTCCCAACATACCCCTAGCTCACCCACAGTGGAAGAGAGGAGGTGGCACTGCTGGACAGGTAAGGAGAAACCCCACCAATTCTGTAACGTGCAACTTTAATGCCTTCTGCAAGCTGCACTCATCAGACTCAATTTATAGGGTTTGTTTGTTTTTTAGAAGCTTCTACAGGGGTCAGACATCGTATCTGAGATAGATCACTCATTGTCCTTTTCCCTACAAATATATTTTCAGAGAGAATGTAAAATGAGTTTATCATGAGTGAATCTACCCACTGGGATGGAGAGTAGCCGCCCGGATCGGAGGTACTGGGGGGTAGGATGTACCTGTTTGAAGGGACACAAGAGGGGCAGAGGCAGTGTCCTCCTTAGCAGGATGACCCTTCAAATCCCCAGGGCTTAAAGAAGGAAAGAAAGAAAAGAGATTCAGTTTCTGCTGATCTCCTATTTGAAGATGTCCGGAAGATTCCTCCTCCCTAACCAGACGTGAAGGGAAGCGCTGAGCACTGACACTAATATCATCACTGCTGGGTTTTCAAAGGGAACCATGAGCATTGCATTTATGAACATTAATCTGAATAATATGTAGGTCTGAAATAGAATATCTTAACATTGCGTAATATAACTAGGGCTTCGGTTTTTAGATTTTTACTGAGAAACACCAATAAACCATCCCTGATTAAAAGAACAAAACCAGTGTTTACTGAATAAAAACCCAGCACCTATCAGTCCCTCATCTGCCTTAGACCTGCAGCCCTGCCTTTGCAGCTCTTCTGCACAGACAGCGCTGCAGCTTGAGAACGTGGTATGGAGGAGCTGCTTAGAGGAAAATCACCCAAACCCTGAGCTCCATATTCAAAGGGATTTGTCTGGCTAAGCTGACTTGTATAATAAAGCAAAAAAAGAGGGACAGCGTTGTCCAATCACTGTAATTAATTTCCAGAAATTAATTTCTCTTATTTATGTTGTATATTTGAAATATACTTGTTTTATACCACACACTCTGCGATTGTGATTTATTTTGACATTTTTAAAAACATTTTTTTATTTCCTTTCAAGACAAAAAATATTTTTTGGGGGGTAGGTTGAAAGTTTCATATAGTGTGTGGGTGTCCCCCCACCTGAGTAATCATTAACTTCCAACCACCTCCATTCTCATGATTTTATACGGTAACTTTAAACATGTGAAAGTCCCAACAACAAAATATGTTCTTTTAAAATCCTTAAATGTTATTGAACTTTTACTGCTTTTAACTAAATGCCAACTTTCTAATATCAGTGGGAAACTTGCAATTCAAACTGGATAAAAAAGCCTTGTTTAAATCTGGGACATCCAGAGTGAATTATCTTCAGCAGAAGGAAAGTATATATCATTTTTTGAGATGTAAAAAGAACATTTTTCAGTGTTGAATGGTGATTTATACAAGGCTTTTTTAGCCAGCTTGAATTGCATGTTTCCCACTGATATTAGAAAGTTGGCATTTAGTAGTTAAAAGCAGTAAAAGTTCAATAACATTTAAGGATTTTAAAAGAACATTTTTTCTTTTGTTGGGACTTTCACGTTTAAAGTTACCATTTCAAATCATGATAATGGAGGTGGTTGGGAGTTAATGATTATACTCACAGGGGCATATTTTAAAAGGCCTGCGCGCCAGCGGCCTATTTTGCATAGGCCGCTGGCGCGCGTAAAGCCCCGGGTCGCGTGTAAGTCCCGGGGCTTTTGAAAAGGGGTGGGAGGGGGCATGTCCGGGGGCGTTCCCGAAACGACGTGGCGTTTCGGGGGCGTGCTGCGGCGTTTCGGGGGGCGGGCCCAGGGGCGTGGTGCTGGCCCGGGGGCGTGGTCGAGGCCTCCGGACCAGAGGACGGAGCAGAGCTGCCGGCCGCCGCACGCAAAGGTGGAAGGGGGGGGGGGTTAGATAGGGCCGGGGGGTGGGTTAGTTAGGGGAAGGGAGGGGAAGGTCGGGGGAGGGCGAAGGAAAGTTCCCTCCGAAATCGGAGCAGCCTCGGAGAGAACAGGCAGCGCACGCTGGGCTCGGCACGCGCAGGTTGCACAAATGTGCACCCCCCTTGCGCGCGTCGACCCCAGATTTTATAAGATACGTGCGTATCTTATAAAATCCAGCGTACTTATGTTTGCACCTGGTGCGCGAACAAAAGTATGCGATCACGTATTTTTTAAAGATCTACCCCACAGAGAGGTACATGGACACCCACACAAATATATGAAACTTTCAACCTACCCCTCCAAAAAATATTTTTTGTCTTGATAGGAAGTAAAACATTTTTTAAACAAATTTCAAAATAAATCACAACACAGAGTGTGTGGTATAAAATAAGTATATTTCAAATATACAACATAAATAAGAGAAATTCATTTTGGAAATTAATTACAGTGATTGGACAACTTTGTCCCTCTTTCTTGATTTATTATAAGTATAGATCACTGTATTGTGGTAGAGTAGATTTCTGGGAAGTTGGCAAGTAGCCAGACAAACCCCAGGGTTTCAAATCCCCGCCAGTGTTCATCCACCCCAACATATCCAGCTGAGGCATTAGCTGGCTAACAACTTAGCTGCATAAGTCAGCAGCAGTTCAGGGGTGCTCCAGGGCAGAGCAATGCTGGCTGGATCATTCTGATGTTTGGCATTACCTGGCTACGTTATCTGACTAACTTGAGGGCTGCCTTAGTGCACTGCTAACGTTAGCTGGAATACATACATCTGTGGAAAGACAGCATATAAATAAACAATGGAATAACCTGAAGTTGTACAATCATTTATCGTAAATTAAATGAGTCCCATACTCATTTTATTTTAACAATAAACATCGAGAAAACATCAAAGTCCAAAATTCTCACATTTAAAAAAACAAACAAACATGCCAAACACATCAAAAAAATCAGCTAAAGTACATGGAACATAAAACCAAAACAGCATGCTTTTTTTAGCAGATCTGTACATTCAAAATCCAGGATTGTGCATCAAAGTACAAACACTGTCCCAATCTATGACCTCAGGTTGCTTATCCCGTCAAGCCCTGACTATCTGATTTCCTTATTCATTGTTTTTAAACTCTTTTTTTGTTCAAGTAAATGAGTGATTAAACTTATTAGTGATGTAGAGTTCCTTGTTAGTCCAAGTAGGTGAGTCTGGCTTGACCACTAGGGGTGTGCATTCGTTTTGACTTAAATGGAAAACGCAAACTGTTTTTTTTTTTAACTTAAAAAAATGATGAGGCGTAAACGATCGGATTTCCAACTATTCAACATAGCTATGTGGAATACGTTGGAAATCACGATTGTTGATCTAAATAAAAATTTAAACCCCTCACCCTCCTAATCCCGCCCCCCCAAGACTTACCAAAATTCCCCAAGCTGGCCAAAAGTTCCGTGAGGGTCCCGGGAAGCGGACGCGTGGGAATCACGTGACTCCGCGTCACTCTCCGACGTGACGCCGACGTCACGTGGTCCATCGCGGTTCCGCTCCCGGAACCCTCGTTGGGCCCAAAAGGCACTTTTGGGCCAGCTTGGGGGGGTCAGGGGTGAGGGGGGTTTACATTTTTATTTGCACATATGGGACATAGACTCAACTTATGGAATTCTCCATATGTCCATATTGACCGCAAATGGGACCCCCCTTTGGACATATAGACATATGAACTTAAACTTTTGCTCTGCACATCCCTATTGACCACTTTTCATCTTTGACACGTGCAGACACTAATTCATGCCAGAATGAAGTTTTGCCCTGAAACCTGGTAACTGAAAGTCTATTTCTTGGGCATGGGTTTGAACCCAAATCATTTATATGAGCAGGGAAATAATTTCCTAAACTTCAGGAAGAAAAAAAATCTACCATAAAGAAATTGTATGAGCAAAAATTGAGGCAAGAAGCTTTTTGTGACGTTTATTACACTCCTTAAACTTCAGAACTTGGTGATATTAACACCTTGACTTTTCTGCAATATTTCTGTGGAATAGTTTCCCTTACAGTAGCAGCAGAAAATCAACCCTTGTATTTTATTTATTTATTTAAAGATTTTTTATATAACCGACATATACTTTGAGTATCACATCGGTTTACATAAAACATGAACTTAGCTTTATAATGCTTTACAGAGAACTATTCATATACTGAGATTTGTGCAATTAAAGAACTGTACAATGAAAAGACTTTCAAGCTTTGTTTAGCATTTTTTGATTTGTAAAAAAAAAATCTCCTACAGTAATGGACTTGGATTGTCTGTCTGTCTTCTGCACCGTGTCTGCTGAACCAGTGCCATTCACCCTGCAGCTGCCACATTTTCAGATTAGATAGAGCTGGTATAAAAGCTGGAAACTGGAATTACATCTTGTCATATAACTCATAGGGGTTGTGTGCTTTTCTTTTTCTTTTTTTTTCTGTTGCATTTGTGGTTTGTTTTATTTACATGAAGCAAAACCGAGAACATCTTATTTGTAAACTCTATTCATAATCTGCAATCACTTTACTTGCAGACTGGGGCCTGAAGGGACTCAGCCCAGGAGAGGTTCCCCTCCCCTGAGATACTGCCCTGAAATGGAAAGGCAGGGGCAGCGGAGGTGTGAGCTGCTGAGGGTCCTGGTCCTTCGGAATGCCGAGGAATGAGACGTTATGTTAAAGATGGTCCAAAAGGGATACTACAGTTCCACAAGGCTCCCCAAATCTCCAATTGTCCCCATCTAGGGAATAACCTGCCAGCATGTGTGATGGAACTGGACTTAAACCAACTTAAAAATATTTGACATAGGTGTTTTTTGTTTTTTTTTTTTGAAAAGAAGCAATCATGAATTGTTCTGCAATTCCTTCCTTACTTGTTTGTCTTACTGTCACCCCAAACTTAAATCTGTCCTCTCAGAAGTCTCTGCATGTTAAGAGAGAGAGCTCAGGATAGCTTAAATCCAGTTGACCAATGGGTGTTAATTTAGGAAGAATGTAATTTAATTTTGCAGCCAATACTGGGCAAGAATTTCCATGTTTGAACCTCATACTGAGATCCGTCTATAAGAAATCATTAAAAACCAGATTTACCAGATTTACCAGATTTAAGAGGATGGGAGTGTGCGAGCTTCAATCTGCTGCTCCAGAGATGCCCAGTGAAAAATTGTAGTAAATAAATTATGCAGAAGGAATAATAATATTCCATTTTTAATGTGACAACTGACAAGGTTCAGATCAGTGACTTTCATTGCTGAATTTACATTGCAGCATCTGTAAAATTCTGAATTTAGCATAGACATTATTTCTAATTTCTTCTTATATCCCCAGAACAAGAGAAATGAACCAAAATGACTTGGAAAATATGACAATGGGAACAGAATTCATTTTTCTGGGACTTTCTGATGACCCCCCAGCTGCAGGTTCCCCTCTTCCTGGTCTTCCTGCTCATCTACCTGATCACCCTGCTGGGGAACCTTGTGATTATCACAGTGACCTGTGCTGACCCCCGTCTGCACACCCCCATGTACTTCTTCCTCAGTAACCTCTCTCTCACAGACATCTGCTGCAACCTCCATCATTATCCCAAAACTGCTGCAGATCTTCCTCTCTGGGGATAAGACCATTTCTTATGTTGGATGCTTGGTGGCAGTTGTGTATTTCTTCATGGGAGTTGTCAGCATTGAGGCCTTTCTCCTTTCCACCATGGCATATGACCGATACGTGTCAGTCTGCCATCCCTTTGCACTATTCGCTTATCATGAATCCGAGATTCTGTGTCCTGCTGGCAGCTGCTTCCTGGATCACCGGCTTTCTAAATTCCGTAGCATTCACAGCTTCTGTATCTCGCCTTTCATTCTGTGCCTCTAACAAGATTAATCATTTCTTCTGTGAGCTTATACCACTGTTAAAGCTTTCGTGCACTGACACATCCAGCCTGGAAACCATGATGTTTGTTGATGCCATAGTGATAGCAGTGCCCATTTTCCTAGTGATTCTTACATCCTATATCTACATCATCTCAGCCATCCTGAGGATCCATTCTGTGGAGGGCAAACGTAAAGCTTTCTCCACCTGTTCCTCCCATCTCACCGTCATCTCTGTGTATTATTTGTCAGTGTTATCAATGTACCTAAGACCCACATCAACAATACTCCGACAAGCAGGGTAAAATACTGTCTGTCGTTTACACAACTGTCACCCCCCATGCTGAACCCCCATCATTTACAGTCTGAGGAACAAGGAGGTAAAAAATGCATTGAGGAAAATCATAGGAAAGTAGCATATGGGACTAAGAGGCACATGAAAGATGGAATTTAAATCAATTTAAATCAATGCATCAGAGCATGTTTTCAGGACAGAGGAGACTCCATTTTGTGGTAATGATCCATGGAGTGACAGACTTTGAGATGAATCCTCCCTTTAATACAGAAAAAGGCACCCCCAGTTCTCATTCAGGACAACTCTTAGACATCATAGCTAAGAATACATTGATATGAAATACAGCAAACTATCTCTGCAGATCAATGAGGGATCTATTCTTTATGAGTCAGTAGTGAATTGAGTGTACAAGAGTCTAGAAGTCAAAAACAAGGAGAAGGGCGACCAAAATGATAAAAGGGGTGGAACAGCTCACCTATGAGGAAAGGATGAAGAGGTTAGGGCTATTCAGCTTGAAGAAGAGACGGCTGAGGGGGGCTATGATAGAGGTCTTTAAAATCATGAGGTCTAGAATGGGTAGATGTGAATTGATTGTTTGCACTTTCGGATAATAGAAAGACTACAGGGGCACTCCATGAATTCTTTTTCACTCAACGCACAATTAAGCTCTGGAATTTGTTACCAGAGGATGTGGTTAGTGGTTAGTGTAGCTGGGTTTAAAAAAGGTTTGGATAAGTTATTGGAGAAGTCCATTACATAAGAGCCATACTGGCTCAGAACAAGGGTCCATCAAGCCCAGCATCCTGTTTCCAACATTGGCCAATCCAGTCCATAAGAACCTGGCAAGTACCCAAAAACTAAGTCTATTCCATGTTGCCATTGCTAGTAATAGCGGTGGTTACTATCTAAGTCAACTTAATAGCAGGTAATGGACTTCTCCTCTAAAAACTTATCAAATTCTTTTTTAAACACAGCTATACTAATTGCATTAACCACATACTCTGGCAACAATTCCAGAATTTTAATTTTCATTGAGTAAAAAAGAACTTTTCTCCGATTAGTTTTAAATGTGCCACATGCTAAGTTCATGGAGAGCCCCTAGTCTTTCTATTATCTGAAGAGTAAATAACCAATTCACATCTACCTGTTCTAGACCTCTCATGATTTTAAACACCTCTATCATTTTTCCCCTCAGCCGTCTCTTCTCCAAGTGGAAAGTCATAACCTCTTTAGTCTTTCCTCATAAGGGAGCTGTTCCATTCCCCTTATCATTTTGGTAGCCCTTCTCTGTACCTTCTCCATCGCAATTATATCTTTTTTGAGATGCGGCGAGCAGAATTGTACACATTATTCAAGGTGTGGTCTCACCATGGAGCGATAAGGAGGCATTATTACATTTTCTGTTTTATTCACCATTCCCTTTCTAATAATTCCCAACATTCTGTTTGCTTTTTTTGACTGCCACAGCACACTGAACCGATGATATCAATGTGTTATCCACTATGACGCCTAGATCTCTTTCTTGGGTTGTAGCACCTAATATGGAACCTAACATTGTGTAACTATAGTATGGGTTATTTTTCCCCATATGCATCACCTTGCACTTATCCACATTAAATTTCATCTGCCATTTTGATGCCCAATTTTCCAGTCTCAGAAGGTCTTCCTGCAATTTATCACAATCTGCTTGTGAATTAACTACTCTAAACAATTTTGTATCATCTGCAAATTTGATTATCTCACTCGTCGTATTTCTTTCCAGATCATATATATATATATTGAAAAGTAAGGGTCCCAATACAGATCCCTGAAGCACTCCACTGCCCACTCCCTTCCACTGAGAAAATTGTTCATTTAATCCTACTCTATGTTTCCTGTCTTTTAGCCAGTTTTCAATCCATGAAAGGACATCACCACCTATCCCATGACTTTTTACTTTCCTAGAAGCCTCTCATGAGGAACTTTGTCAAACGCCTTCTGAAAATCCAAGCATACTACCTTTATCAACATATTTATCAAGTCCTTCAAAAAAGTGAAGCAGATTTGTGAGGCAAAACTTGCCTTGGGTAAAGCCATGCTGACTTTGTTCCATTAAACCATGTTTTTCTATATGATCTGTGATTTTGATGTTTAGAACACTTTCCACTATTTTTCCTGGCACTGAAGTCAGGTTAAATGGAATAGTTTCCCAGATCGTCCCTGGAGCCCTTTTTAAATATTGGGGTTACATTAGCTATCCTCCAGTCTTCAGGTACAATAGATGATTTTAATGATAGGTTACAAATTTTTACTAATAGGTCTGAAATTTCATATTTTAGTTCCTTCAGAACTCTGGGGTGTATACCATCCGGTCCAAGAGATTTACTACTCTTCAGTTTGTCAATCAGGTCTACCACATCTTCTAGGTTCACTGTGATTTGATTCAGTCCATCTGAATCATTACCCATGAAAACCTTCTCCAGTATGGGTATCTCCCCAACATCCTCTTCAGTAAACACTGAAGCAAAGAAATCATTTAATCTTTCTGCAATAGCCTTATCTTCTCTAAGTGCCCCTTTAACCCCTTGATCATCTAACGGCTTTCTGCTACGGATATATTTAAAAAGGTTTTTACTGTGAGTTTTTGCCTCTACGGCCAACTTCTTTTCAAATTTTCTCTTAGCCTGTCTTATCAATGTCTTACATTTAACTTGCCAATGTTTATGCATTATCCAATTTTCTTCTGTTGGATCCTTTTTCCAATTTTTGAATGAAGATCTTTTGGCTAAAATGACTCCTTTCACCTCCCCTTTTAACCATTCTGGTGTTTGTTTTGCCTTCTTTCCACCTTTTTAATGTGTGGAATACATCTGGACTGTGCTTCTAGAATGGTATTTTTTAACAATGACCACACCCCTTGCACACTTTTTACTTTTGTAGCTGCTCCTTCCAGTTTTTTTCTAACAATTTTTCTCATTTTATCAAAGTTTCACTTTTAAAAGTTTAGCACGAGAGCCGTGGATTTGCATACTGTTCCTCTTCCAGTCATTAATTCAAATTTGATCATATTATGATCATTATTGCCAAGCGGCCCCACCACCGTTACCTCTCTCACCAAATCCTGTGCTCCATTGAGAATTAGATCTAAAATTGCTCCCTCTCTCGTCGGTTCCTGAACCAATTGCTCCATAAAGCTATCATTTATTCCATAGGAACGTTATCTCTCTAGCGTGTCCCGATGATACATTTACCCAGTCAATATTGGGGTAATTGAAGTCTCCTATTATTACCACACTACCAATTTGGTTAGCTTCCCTAATTTATCTTAGCATTTCACTGTTCATCTCACCATGTTGACAAGGTGGATGGTAGTATACTCCTATTAACTGCTATTAATCAAGTTGACTTAGAGAATTGCCTCTGCTATTACTGGCATCAGTAGCATGGGATTTCTTGGTGTTTGAGTACTTTCCAGGTTCTTGTGGCCTGGTTTGGCCTCTGTTGGAAACAGGATGCTGGGCTTGATGGACCCTTTGTCTGACCCAAGACCAGGGTGTGAAGTGCATGCACTGGCAGCCGGTCGACGCACACAGATTACTTCTGCTCCAATGGAGCAGTAAGTAATAAACCATAAAAAGCAAGTTCCTAGGAAGAGTTTAGGGGGTGGGAAGTAGAAGGGAAGAGGGAAGTAGTTTAGGTAGGGAGATAGGGAAGTTCCCTCCCAATCCGCTCTTTAATTGGAGTGGACTGGGATGGAACTGGGGAAGGCCCAATTATGACACTGTGCTTAATTAACTATAATTCACTGCACATATCTGCACAGATTATAAAATCCTGCATGCACATGCATGTAGCCAGCTGATTTTATAAATGGGCACACTGGCATGCATGTTATAAAATTGGTGCATCCATGTGCATGTGCCGGGAAGCATGCGCGCTTCTTTTAAAATCTACCCCTTAACCTTCCTGAATGCACCTTTCATATTTTTAAAACTATCTTCCACATTTTATCAAATTCTCTCTTTTGAAAGTTTAGTACTAGAGCTGTAGATTTACTAATTGCCCCCCTTCCAGTCATTAATACAAATTGGATCATGTTATGATCACTATTGCCAAGTGGCTCCACCACCATTACCTGGCGGGAACTGGGGATGGGTCTAATATGTCGCTGCACAGAAGTTGCATTATTTCTTCCCCCTTGCATGTGCCGCCCGCACAAACATGCGTGGATTATAAAATCTGCCGTGCATGTGCACACGCTGCTCATATTTTATGCCATGTGCCTATGTTATAAAATTCACACGTCCATGTCCACGCTCTGAATCCCACGCACTTCTTTTAAAATTTACCCCTATAGGATTCTTATCCTGTTGGACTCTATGCCTTCCTGGACATAAAGCATCACCCTGCTTTATGAACTTTATGAACTTTTGTATCTTGCTGTTAAGTGTAATATTTATTTTATTCTGTATTATTATTTTTGGGGGTATACTTTTCATAACAACACTTTTTCTTGGATTATATGTTTAAATTTAATAAAAATAAAGTTAAAAAAAAGAAGCACATAATATAATCAATCAACAATTCAGGAAGAGCTTTTTGCACTTCTCTCTCCCATTGCCATCCAAGGAAGAACTACCACATTATTTTCCTGGACAGACCTTCAATATTCCTTCCAAAATCGCTCTACAGGCCATAGTTCTCAGCTAAGGCAGCCATCAGGTCTGGAGGGTGGAAACTTAGCTGTGAAGCTATAGACCCTCTGGCTCCTGACAGCCTGATCAGACCATTACCCCTTTTGCAGCAGGCTGGACCACCCCAATGTCATGCCCACACTCCAGAGGGGTTGGCTCATTGGCCAGCAATAAACTAACTCCTGATTGATGACAGGACTTAAAACCAAGTCAGCATTAGCTCATTGCTTGTAGAAACAGCTGCTGGACCTGCTTACCTGTCCAAATTCTTTTTTTTACCTGCCCTACCAGTACAGTCTGCCTCTGCTCTTGGATTTCCACTTGTGTTACATCACCTACCAGGCCTCACTCCTGTTCAGTTTCCCAAGCCTTGTGACCTTCTCTGTCATGTTTCCCAGGGGCCTCTACCTACTGGGATTTCTACCTGGACTTGACTTGGTGTCTGCTTCCTGTATTCCAGAACTGTTTGCAGCTAAAATTCACCTACAGGTACTCTGCTCTTGAAGATGCTCTGATCTACTCTCAGACTCCTTTGACCAGGACTTCACACCTGACAGATGACTTCCGCTGGCTTCTCAGCCTAGCAGTCTAATCTGCTCTTTACTATTTACTGGTAGCAATCATTTTTTATACACATGCATTAGATGCTTTTCTTGAACCATTTATGAATAAATATTATGATTATTCTGCCTAGATTTTGTGGTATATTGCCATTTACCTTTTTTATATTGTTAAGTGTCTGGTTCTATTTACTCATCTGAAATATTTGTAAATCGACTTAGAAAATACTTTATTACATAAAGCAGAACTTAAAAATTCTTATAAACAGATGACCTCTTAGATGAGAAGACTTTGTGAAGAATCAGCACAATCCATTGACTGATCTTTCACTTCTTCAGGGGCATTTGATCTTGAGAATGGGTGAATTACCTCCTTTTATGGGTATCCAGAGTGGACATTATTATTATGAGGGAAGAGGCTATATTGGTCCTGGTACTTAGGAGTGAAGAGTTATGGATTTGGAGTTCAGAGATCTGAGGGAACGGGACATGATGGAGGGAGGGAAGGTGTGAGATAATGATATGTTCAAAGCAGGGAATAAAGCTTGAGGAGATTGTATCAAATGATTTCAAAACATCATTTCTCCAATTTGGTGTATAAGTGATTCTCCCGCAGTTGTTGAAGAACTCAGCTGACATCTTGGCGGTGGGTTTGGAAATCATGAGAAAATACCAAGATGTCGTCTAGGTAGTACATTAGTACAGCATATCCCTAAAGACCTCATTCATCATGTTTTGAAACACTTCTGGGGCATTACAAAAGCCAAATGGAAAGTGTCCATCACGTGTATTGAATGCTGTTTTCCATTCGTCACCTTGACGGATGCAAACTAAGTTGTAAGCTATCCTGAGGTCCAACTTCATAAATATCCTTGCCCCTTGGAGTCTATCAAAAAGTTCAGAAATTAGAGGCAGCAGATAATGATCTTTGATGGTGATGTAATTTAGACCACGAAAGTCGATACATGGTCAGAGGAAATTGTCTTTCTTGCCCACAAAAAAACCCCCGCACTGGTGGGTGACTTAGAGGGCCGGATGAAGCCTTTTTCCAGGTTCTCCTGAATATATTCAGTCATAGCTTAAGTTTCTGAGATGGAGAATGGATAAACCCGGCCCTGAGGAGGTTCTGAATTAGGTAACAAATTGATCGCGCAGTCATATGAGCGATGAGGGGGCAGAACATCCACAGCCCTTTTCGAGAAGATGTCCACGAATGAGGACTATTGCAGAAGAAGATCCGGCAGGGATACCATAGTGGAAAAACACTGTATTGGCAACATGGACTCCAGGCATTTGTGATGGCAAGAAGGGTTCCAATGAGAGAGTTGTAGATTGGCCCAATCTAATTGTGGGGAATGCTGCTGAAGCCATGGAAGACCAAGGACCACCAGGTGTATGGCTTTTTCTAAAACAAAAAAAGGGTGGAGTTTTGACATGGAGCGACCCAGTGCGGAAATGAATAGGAGTCGTGAAAACACAACTCTACCAGGCAGAATTTCTCCCTGAATGGAGGAGAAGAGGAGAGGAACTGGAGAACAGACAGTGGGTATTCAGAGGTTTTCTACCAGTTGCGTCAGGATACATTTGCCCCAGGCCCTGGAATCCACAAGGGCCAGGGTATGAAATTGCTGGTTGTTTACCTTGAAGGCTCTTCGCTATCCCCTACGTTATTCAATATCTATCTCCTCCCGCTTTGTCATCTCCTTTCCAATCTAAAGTTAACCCATTACTTATATGCAGATGACGTCCAAATCCTTATTCCTATCACCGAATCACTTCAAAAGACCGTACTTTTTTGGAACTCCTGCCTCCTCTCCATTAACAAACTTCTGTCTAACCTTAACCTGATACTCAACACTGACAAGACAGAATTCCTCTTGATCACTCAAGATGGCACCCTTCCATTGAATAGCTCTCACCTTCCATTGAATAGCTCTCACCTTACGCCGCTCCCAGTTCTCTCCCCACGGGTCAGAAACCTTGGGGTGGTCATGGATAACCATCTGAGCTTTTCTGATTTCATCAACACTACGGTTAAAGAGTGCTACTACAAACTCCAAGTTCTAAAAAGGCTTCGACTCCTCCTTCATTTTCACGATTTCAGGTCAGTGTTACAATCCATCATCTTCTCAAAAATGGACTACTGTAATTCACTGCTTCACGGTCTCCCAGTCTACACCCTAAAGCCTCTTCAACTGTTACAGAATGCTACAGCAAGGTGTCTCACTAAATCCAACAAAAGAGATCATATAACACCAATTCTAAAGAAGCTCCACTGGCTCCCAGTCAAATCTCGAATCCTGTTTAAACTTCTATCAATCACCCACAAAGCCATATTCAACAACACTCCACTGGACCTCAGAATCCCTCTTCAGCTTCACACGTCTTCCCGACCGCTAAGATTAGCACAAAGAGGAACTCTACATGCACCTCCCATGAAAACATCTTTAAGTAAAAGAGCTCTATCCACAGCAGGCCCCAAACAGTGGAATCTGCTTCCTCCAGAGCTAAGGCTGATACATTGCCCCAACACGTTCAAAAAAAGACTCAAGACATGGCTATTCGGTCAAGCATTCCCTTAACTTACTTAGTCCTCCACAGCTCCCATAGACTGTTTTCATACCTTTGACGTCCAGAACCTATGCTCATGTTTTTACTCATCAATAAGAAATTTCTCCCTCCTCCCCCCCTCCATGAACAATCTTCCTTCCCCCTCCCCCCCATTAGCAAACCTCCCTCCCCATGTGCTAGTCTCGCTCTAATAGTGCATACTGCTACTGTTCCTAGTTATGTTATGTTATATTATCCAAGTTGTTCACTCCCTTGTTCATTGTAAGACATATGTTGTCATTGTTTTCTACTTGTTATAATGTAAACCGGAGTGATAAGTAATTCTGTTACCTGAACTTCGGTATAAAAAAAGTTATAAATAAATAAATAAATGGCGACAGGCAAAGTCATTGGAGGAGCGAGCGAGGTCAGACCTAGGAGAAGTCCTCCTGCAGGTCCTTGGTCTGTAAGTTTCCTAGACCAACTGGACAGGTAGGCATAGCATGGGGTGTTGTCAAGCTTTGGAGGAGACGTGCGGTGGATCCGAATTGGACCAGGTGTTGTTCCCTGGGCTGCTTCAACTTCTGCAGAGTGTTATCACAGATGACAGTCAATGCATCCCATGAGATCAATGAAAGAGCAGAGATTTGGGTAATTCTCGGGCTGCGAGTTCATCCTTGATTCGTGGGCTAAGACCCTCCAGGAAGATGGCCCGGAGGCACTTAAAGTTCCACTGGCGCTCAGAGGCGAGGGTTTTGAACTGAATGACATAGTCAAACAAGGTTCTTGAACCCTGCTGGAGGTGTAACAGAGAAGATCCGGATATGGCCCTTCGACCCAGATCATCAAAAACTGACTGGAGCAGGTTTAAGAATCCAGGCAGGTCGCATAGAATGGGATCAGCCCTTTCCAATAGGGGCGACGTCCAAGCCAAGGCTTTCAAATATAACAGAAGATGTAAGTGGTCTTGGTAACCACATCTGGAATGTAGACATATTGGAGACAAAAATGCATATTGCACAAATTTAAACCCCCCCTGCACAAATAGGGATCTCCAGAAAACCGAGGAGGTGCGGGCATTGGCACTGTAGGGCAGTACTTGGCAGTAACGGTAGAGGGACTTAACTTCACGGACAATGAGGGGGCTTCCAAACAGGTGGTCAGGTTATCAAGGGCTGCTGATAGGGTCTGTAAGAATTTATGCTGTTCCAGGATGCACTGTGTTAGGCCAGGGATGGCCTGAAGGACTGAGACCTCCAGTGGGTCCATGGACTTGGAAATCTGTTACATCTGTTATGACGATGGGTGAGAGTGTAGACCCCTTGCCTGAGGTGAGGTTGGCACAACCTGAGAAGGCAAACCCCCGCAGGTCACCACCATCGGAAGGTGAGGCCAGGCTGGTGCAGAGGGCCGGCTGGAGCTTCGCCAATACCAACCCCGCTCCCCGCAGGTTGAGCCCTTGGGTTTGGGGGCTGGCTGGTCTTAGTGGGCCCCTGTGAAGAGAGTGGTAAGCATCAGTGGAATCGTCCAAGATCAGTCCAAGATCAGAAGCCCAAGGGTCACCGATAGACAGCCCAGAATCAGAAGCCAGAGGGTCACCAATAGCCAGTCCAGAGTCAGAAGCCAGAGAGTCACCGATAGCCAGCCCAGAGTCAGAAGCCAGAGGGTCACTGAAATCCAGTCTGAGGTCGAAGCCAGGAAATCCATACGAACGACACCAAGGATGGGAGATGGATTTGGAAGAGGGTGCAGAAGGCAGTAACAGAACTCTGGAGGCAAGAATGGAATCAGGATCAGGATCAGGAACAGGACTCAGGATACCACCGCAGCAGAAGGACTTCAGTGAAGCAAAGCAGACTCATTGCCAAGTCATCCTAGGACCGTCAGGAGTGAGGTTTTAAACGGCCAAGCCCTGATGTCAAGGAGGGAAGGCCAGCGGCATTTTCCCGCTGTGAGCCCTTTAAATCATTTCAGAAGGTGTGTGCGTGTGCTCAGAGCTGGAGGACGCAAGGAACTGCGCCGGCAGCGTCCTGCACATCAGTAGGGCCGTGCCAACACCAGTGGGAGTGGAGGTCCCCCGAGTTCAGGAAGTGGCATGGAGGGGGGGCCTGGTCCAGCCCTGGGATGTAAGTATAACATCCCTTTTCAGAGAAGTGCTGAGCATTGACACTGTTATCACTAGAGATGACCTTCATTTTTCTGGCTCATGTTGGGTTTCAGTTCAGGTGCTTCGTGGGAAAACTCGTTTTCCCATGGGTCATTTTTCTGCAAAAATGAAACTGAAACCCAAACCCGAAACCAGAAAAACAAATTAAAAAAAACCCTGAGTGAAAAAAAACCACCCCAACTCTTCAATTTTACTTTCTTACAACCTCACACCTCCCGATCCCTCCCCAAGACTTACTAAAAGCCCTGGTGGTCCAGCGGGGTCCCACAAGTAATTTCCTGCACTCAGGCCATCGGCTGCCAGTATTCAAAATGGCGACGATAGTCTTTGCCCTTACTGTGTCACAGGGGCTACTGGTGCCATTGGTCAGCCCCTGTCACATGCTAGGAGCACAAGATGGTGCCAGCAATCCATTGCTCCTACCATGTGACAGGGGCCGACCAATGGCACTGGTATCCCCTGTGACACCGTAAGGGCAAAGGGCCATCGGTGCCATTTTGATTTGTAGCAGGCCCGACAGCCTGATGGCACGAAGGGAGAGATCACTTGCGGGACCCCGCTGGACCACCAGGGCTTTTAGTAAGTCTTGGGGAGGGATCGGGAGGTGGGGAGTGTTGTAAGAAAGTAAAATTGAAGGATCGGGGTGTTTTTTTTTTTTTAATAAATGTGCCCCGCCCCCCCCCCCGCACTAACCAGAAAAACGAAGTTTCCCCGAAGTTCGGGGAAAATCCATTTCATGGTTCAGGTCCCCCGAACAACTATGAATTATTCAATTTCGTTGAAATTGCCTAATTCATGATAAATGAATGCACATCTCTAGTTATCACTGCTGTGTTTTTAAAGAGAAGTGTGAGTGTTGCTTCTTTCTATCAATGCATATAGATATGATTACTGTCCAGCTATATAACTGAATATCTAAATATAACATTTTAATAAGGGTTTCTGTGTTTAGGTTTTACCTGAGTAAGTAACAATAATAACACCCCCCCCCCCCATTAAAACAATGTAATCACTTTATTGAATAAAAGCCCCACATCCTATCAATCCCTCATGTGTCTTAGATCTGCTGCTCTGTCTGAATGCAGTAAGTCTTGCTGATGAGCTTTGAGTAATTTGAAGTGGACAAAGTATGGAACCTGGGAGACCAAGAAAGAATGAATTATAGTAATCGAGGCTGGAAAAGAGGTCAATATTCAACCATCTAAGCACATATATTTGTCTTCCTCCTTCCAACCCCCTTGCTCAGTGCCTAAATTTATGCTCCTAATGATGGGTGAGAAAGTAGGAAGAGTGAGGACTCTGGAAGTATGGGGATAGCTTTCCTAAACCTTGGTGCTATCCCTATGCCTAGAGCCAGTAATCACCCACCTGAGCTGGAATCCCATCCCTCCTGAACCCTGACACTTATGCCACTTATAAACCCACCTCCCTCCCCAAAGACTGCAAACGTTTACCATCTTCCCACCAAACCCTAATGTAATCACTCACATCTATCCTCTGAGCCATGATCCCCCTCCTCCCACCACCTCTCCAGAACAAGGATGCTCTAACAGACCCCTTCCCCTACATTAAATGCACAGGACCATCAACATGCCAGCCTGATTCTGGAGGGTCTTTCATCTTCACAGGCAGGAGGGATGTAATCTCCCTTCTGCACTGAATGACACCAAGCAACAGGAGGCATCATTCAATGCAGGTCAGCAAAAGATATGCAAGCAAGAAAGACGTCCAGAACAAGGCATGACCCTTCCCTCAAAAGCTGATAATCTGAAGGAAGTTTGATCACCGCAGATACGATTGATGAGGGAGGTGGTACAGAGAGGGGAAGGAACTGTAAGGGCTGTAATAGCTGGAAGGTGAGAGGAGGAAGAGGTTTCTCAGAGAGAGCAACTCAGAAGTTCTGGGATTTGAGGTGGGAATTGTAGACAAGAGAAAGAGGCAGGAGGGAAGGAGACTTTGTAAATGGAATGGGGTATAAAAGACTAATTAAACCCAAATGATGAGCACTGATCATAGAAGTGATCCCTAGATGAGACTTTCTCAAAACTTCTACAGGTAACAGGAAATTCCCTCACCAGAACTGGAGCAGAGCAGAATGAGAGATCCAAAACTTATTTTCCCCACAGATCAATCACTTCTAAACTTTCCTGGCAACTTTGGCACAAAGGAGAAAACTTCCCTTAATTGTCTGTGAGACTTTTTAATTTCCCAGAGAGATGGAACACAGTTTTCTCTCCATGTACCTTTCTTAGCACATTTAAGACAATCGAGGTGCTCCTCAGCTTGATCATTAATGGAGGAGAGGAGGCAGCGCTGCTGGTCAGCAGTTCTAATACCTGCCACTTTAATGCCTAATGTGAGCTGCTTTATCTCATCAGATACAATTTGGTTTTGTTCAGAAGCTTCCACAGGGCTCGGATCCTCCTAACCAAGAGCAGGTGAGAGAGATCACCCTGATGTCCTACAAATATATTTTTCATGCCTTCCTCATGATCGACTCCACCATCTGTGAAGGAGAGGAGCCGCACAGATCTGATGTATCAGGGTAGGATGAAGTCTGTTTGAAGGAACCTTGGCGAGTTAGAGGCTGTGTCCCCCTTTATCAGAACATCACTGTCAGCTCCTGGCATTAAAGACAGAAAGAAAGGAAAGATCATCTCTTAGCTTTCAGTTCCTCCTGGTCCTGTGGTTTTAGGAAGGATCCCTTTTTCAGAGAAGCGCCGGAGCACTGACACTGTTATCACTGCTGTGTTTTCAAAGAGACGTGTAAGTATTGCTTTTTTCTATCAGTGCATATAGATATGATTTCTGTCCAGCTATATCCAATGAATATCTAAATATAACATTTTAATTAGGGTTTCTGTGTTTAGGTTTTACCTGAGTAACACCAATAACCCTCCCCCCCCCAATTAAAAAACAAATGTAATCAGTGTTTCTTGAATAAAAGTTCCACATCCTATCAATCCCTCATCTGTCTTATATCTGCTGCTCTATCTGTGCAGCTTTTCTTTTTTGACAGCTCTTCAGCTCGAGAGGCTGAAAGGGAAAACTTCCCCAACACCAATTTTTGGGGCATGCACTAAACATTTTTCTTTTTTTTTTCATTATTTCCTTTTATTTATTGTTTATTTAATTTTGTTGCATTTATTTAAAATGAAATAAAAAACAAGCAACAACATAAAGTACAAAAATGCAAAACAAATGAAGGACCCAGGCAAAGTTTCAACCAAGTGGGTAGAATCAAAAGCTGCTGTCAACAAACAAGCTTTTACTAATTTTGCCTTTCTGCTTTCTATTTTCCAATTAGCCAGCCCGCTGAACCCCCAAGCTCTCCACACAACATCTTACCCCATGTGCAAGTCTTCTATTGGCAGGAGCGATCCTCAGTTGTTCCTGCCCTACCTGTCCGGGTTTTAAAAAATGGATATTGTTGACCTGAAGCCAGTGCCATTAGGTAGTGCAGCACATTCTGCATTTCTCCTGTTTGCTTGTAAATGTACCTAGACAGACATATCTATATAGAAGCTGGAAACTGGATTCACCTTGTCACATAAAATTCATAGGAGTATATACTTACACATTTTTGTTTCATTTTAAAAATTGTTTTATTTCTTGTTTCTTTAATTTTGTTTAATGTATCTGATGCAAAATAAATTACAAAATGAATGAAAAAAAAAGCATCTTGCCTGGGGGTCACTGACTCCAGCCCACCCTACCTACATCTCTGGCCCCTCCCTAGAACCCCTTTGGAAGCCCCTTCCCCCATTAACCCATCCTAGGGCTCCAAAGTCCAAATGGGGCAGGAGAAAGCCCCGGTCGTTCCTCCGCCACCGATGCCACATATCACAATGGCGCTGGCTGGGGGCAGGCCTGGGGTGGGGCTTGGCTCGCGGGTTTTAACAGAGTGGGGGTTTTGCAGCTGACGTTGGGGGGCTGTGATTTGGGGAAATTAAATGAAAAACAAATGAAATTGCTTTTTGTTTTCCCTTTATTTGGATTATAAAAGAAAATGAAACATTATAGGAAGTTTCATTAAAATGTCCTTTTTCATTTGAAATAAAAATATATTCCTAAAAACGAATGGATCAAGTCTAAAAGTTACAACTAATAATAATAATACTAAGAAGAAAATAAGTAAAAGAGAGAAGCCTGACCTTCTATATTATCAGAGTTTGTCAAATCGCCCAACAGCAATGGATTCATAAAATTGGAATTCCCTTATATTGAGACAAATGGCCACATTTTTAATTGCCCACATGCGTAAAAAATGGGGGTTACGTGAGTGGCGGGGCCTTGTGCGCGCTGCACATTTTGAAAGTGGCCTGGCCACGCACATAACGCTCATTACATGCAGAAGTGCCGGGCTGAAGGAAAGGGACAGTACGGGGGGCGGGGAGGGTCGGTTTACCGCTGTGCCGGGGAAGTGATTGCCGACGCGTGCATGTGGCTTCTGCTCCAATGGAAGAGTAAGCAAGAAAATAGTAAAAAAATAAAGGTAGGAGAAAGGGTTTATGGGCTGTGGAGGAGAGGGGAAGGGAGATTAGGTAGGGGGTAGGGAAGTTCCCTCCCAGTCCGCACCTTAATTGGAGCAGACTTGGAGGGAACTGGGGAAGGCCGGGATGCGTCACCGTGCGGAAATTGCAGAAGTCTCCCCCCCCCCCTGCAATTCTCTGTAACTGTCAGTCGTTCACCAATGTTACCCCAAACTTAAATTTGCCCCCTCAGGAGTCTATGCATGTTAGAGAGGTCAGGACAGGATGACTCTAGACTGACTATCATATATTAATATAGGAATGAAGAACTTAAATCTAGCAGCCCACACTGAGAAAGCATTTCCATGTTTGTACCTCATAGAGAGAAGTGCAAACATGGAAATATACCCGCTATGCTAAAGAATGCAATCGTAAAGCCAATTCTGAAACAACCAGACTTAGACCCTACCAACTTAAAAAAATATAGACCAATTTCAAATGTACCATTTTTGGCCAAATTAATTGAGAAAGCAGTCAATAGACAGTTAAGTGAGCATTTGGAAATTAATGAGGTTTTATATTCGTCACAACACGGCTTCCGTAAATTGTATAGTATCGAGACACTGCTACTTTCTTTGTCAGACACGGTCCTTAGGGGGTTTGTCAGAGGTCAAAGTTTTCTGCTGGTATTGTTAGACCTTTCAGCTGCTTTTGATATGGTGGATCACAATATTCTTCTTAGCAGATTACAAGATATTGGACTAACAAATATCACACTAAAATGGTTTAAATCATTTTTAGACAATATAACTTTTACTGTGAAGATCAAAGATAGCATCTCGGAAAAGAAAAAACTATCAACAGGAGTCCCACGGTGCTCAGCCTTATCGGCGACCCTTTTTAATATATATTTGCCCTACTGTGTCATCTGCTTGCTGGTCTGAGTTTAACTTATTTCATTTACGCTGATGATATTCAGTTTCTATTCCCAATTGAAAGCAATATAAAGGCCACCTTCAAGATAGTAGATATGTACTTAAAAATTATTGGTCAGCTACTTGCCCAGATGAAACTGATTTTAAACTTAGATAAATCTATTTTTATGATTTTAGATAGAAAAAATGTTAATTCAGAGAACAATGTGATCACCTTCGATAACAAAGCATGTTTTAAGTTAGTGGATGTAGCTAGGAACGTAGGGCTTTTTATGGATTATGAACTAAATTTTAAAGCTCACATATCAAAAAAAGGTAAAAGAAGGCTTTTGTAAATTAAGGATGCTTAAGCGTTTGAAACCTTTACTTTCATTTGACAATTTTAGATATGTTCTTCATGTAATGTTATTTGCGGGACTTGATTACTGTAATTCTACTATGCTAGGTCTTCCAAAAACAACCATTCATCCCCTGCAAGTTCTCCAAAACATTGCAGCTCAGATCTTAACCAATACAAGAACGAAGATTCATATTACTCTAGTATTAAAGAACTTCCATTGGCTACCAGTCAAATATAGAATAAAGCACAAAATATTATGCATTGTTCATAAGATCATATATGGTGAAAGGACGGATTGGTTGAACTCTATTATTAAATTACATATTCCTCAGTGAGACCTAAGGTCCACTAACAAAGGCCTCTTTTCAATACCCACTGTAAGATCGGCCCATCTCAGCGAGGTAAGAGATTGTGCTATCTCAGATGCAGGACCAAAACTTTGAAACAGTCTGCCACCTGATCTAAGATTACAGCATAATCTAAAGAAATTTTAAAACGACCTGAAAATGTGGTGTTTCCAACAAGCAAGAGAACAGCCGAGAGTCATGATAATTGCCAAGCATGATTTAATTTAATTGTCACTTCTTATCATTTTTAGATTTTATTGTACTTGTATCTTTTATTTTACTGTTTTTAGTTTTTAATATTTGAAAAATATTTTTAGTTTAAGAACACTGAGTTGAGTTTATTGGATTTTATTGTGCTTTTTTCTTTGCGAAACTATGTGATGCCTTTTTATTTGTATATGTAAACCGTAGACATAGAAACTTGCTTTCTGTGCAACGGTATATAAAAGCTGCATAAATAAATAAATCAGTCTGCAGGAGCTTCTAAAGAAATTGGATGTAGAAAACATGAGTGTGTACTGGCTTCTCTCTACTGTTCAAAAAATGCCTGGTGGGAATTAATAGTTAAATATACTAAGCAGGAAGAATTATAATTTAATTGGTTTTATTTTTCTTGACAATTTCAGACCAAAGCACAACCAATGAGTTTAAAGTGATACCTGCTCAGAGGCAGATCAGTGACTTTCACTGCTCACCACATATTGCAGCATCCTTAAAACTCATTGATAGCAGGAACTTAACATACTTGTAACTTCTGATGTCTTCTTCCCCTAGGACAAGTTCAATGAAATCAATAGACATGGAAAACATAACAGCAAAGACAGAATTTATTATTCTGGGACTTTCTGATAATCCCCAGCTGCAGTTTCCCCTCTTCCTGGTCTTCCTGCTCATCTACCTGATCACCCTGCTGGGGAACCTTGTGATTTTCACAGTGATCTGTGCTGACCCCCGCCTGCACACCCCCATGTACTTCTTCCTCAGTAACCTCTCTCTCACAGACATCTGCTGCACCTCCACCGTCACCCCAAAACTGCTGGAAATCTTCCTCTCAGGGAATAAGATAATTTCCTATGCTGGATGCATGGTGCAGCTCTATTTCTTAATTAGCTTTGCTCTTATTGATGCCTTCCTTCTCACTGCCATGGCTTATGATCGCTATGTCGCAGTCTGTGACCCATTGCACTATTCCCTGATTATGAATCAGAGAGCCTGTGTCCAGCTGATGGCCACTTCCTGGATCATGGGGAATCTGGTTTCTGGGACAATACTGATTTCTGTCACCCGCCTTTCATTCTGTGCCTCTAATGTGATCAATCACATCTTCTGTGAGCTCATGCCACTGTTAAAACTTTCCTGCACAGACACAGCTGGAACTGAAATTCAATTGTTTGTTGAAGCTGCATTGATATCAGTGCCTGCCTTCCTTGTGACTCTTATATCTTACATCTACATCATCTCAGCCATCCTGAGGATTCGCTCTGCAGAAGGGAAGAGTAGAGCCTTCTCCACCTGCACTTCCCACCTCACTGTAGTCTCCATATATTATTTGTCAATTTTCTCCATATATCTGAGACCCACCTCAACATACTCCCAAGAGCAGGGTAAAATCTTGTCTGTGGTCTATACAGCTGTCACCCCCATGCTGAACCCCATTATTTACAGTCTGAGGAACAAGGAAGTAAAAAATGCATTGAGGAAATTAATAGGGAAGTAGCCTATGGGAGTAGGTGGTGTATAATTCAGTGCAGGTTATCAAACGAAGGAGAATCCAGTTTCGAGCAGTGATTCATCAAGTGTCAGGTCTCAAAATGATTCTTCCTTTATATACTTTTTCTTTAATATATAATTTAACATAAATTTGTCATTTACATGAATTTAAAGCAAAGGAAATAATGATACTTACAAGCAAAATCAAATGATATTTGAGGAAAGATAAACAATACAATTGCTTATCCAGTAAGATTAGAGAAATCACATTATCAAAAATTATATACCCAAGGCAAGGTAGTACAAGATCACTATATGCTAAGTACCATCCTCTGAAGATAGCTCAGATACTGGAGCTCTATTGGACCTTTCCAAAATGAACTGCTCGAGATATATAGGATCCAAAAAAACAAATGATCTTTCCTTTAATATGGAATAAAGAAAGAACTGACAGAAGATATAATTGAAAAGAAATATACAGACCCTTTTGATTGTAGAAGGATCTGTTGTACATGATCTTGCTCACATAAGGCTGTTAGATATATATTAAAGATCATTGGTGAGAGGTTGGAACCTTGAGATACTCTACAGGAAAGCAATCGGAGTTTGAAGAAAGCTTTTCCTAAGGTGAAAATTTGGACAAAGGTTGTGAACCAGATGAGTGCAGGTCAGTCAGTTCTCTGCCATGCAAATGGCAGAGAACTGACTGGCAAGTACCCAAAACTAAGTCTATCCCATGTTACTGTTGCTAGTAATAGCAGTGGCTGTTTTCTAAGTCAACTTAATTAATAGCAGGTAATGGACTTCTCCTCTAAGAACTTATCCAATCCTTTTTTTTTTTTTAATTTTATTTTTATGCTTTTCAAAATTCACAGCAAGCCATCACTTACTTACAGAAAAAAGAAATAAATCACAATATTTTACATCCATTACATCTTGTCCAAAAGAATAACCTTATCTAATTCCAACATAACATATTGCGTTTCACACAAAAACCTTTGGGGCGGATTTTCAGAGCCCTGCTCGCCGGTGAGCCTATTTTACATAGGCCTACCGGCGCGCGCAGAGCCCCGGGACTCGCATAAGTCCCGGGGTTCTCCGAGGGGGGCGTGTCGGGGGCGGGCCCGGTCGTCGCGGCGTTTAGGGGGCGTGTCGGCAGCGTTTTGGGGGCGGGTACGGGGACGTGGCTACGGCCCGGGGCGGCCCGGGGGCGTGGACGTGTACCCGCCCCCAGGTCGCGTCCCAGCGCGCAACAGGCCCGCTGGAATTTACTTCTCCCTCCGGGAGGCGTAAATCCCCGGAGAAAGGTAAGGGGGGGGGTGTAGACAGGGCCGGGCGGGTGGGTTAGGTAGAGGAAGGGAGGGGAAGGTGAGGGGAGGGCATTAGAGGATTCCCTCCAAGGCCGCTCCGATTTCGGAGCGGCCTTGGAGGGAACGGGGGTAGGCTGCGCGGCTCGGCGCGCACCGGCTATACAGAATTCATAGCCTTGCGCGCGCCAATCCAGGATTTTAGTGGATACACGCGGCTCCGCACGTATCTACTAAAATGCAGCGTACTTTTGCTGGCGCCTGATGCACCAGCAAAAGTACGCCTATTCGCGTTTTTTGAAAATCTACCCCTATGAGTGGAGGCAGAAACCGAAGGGAAGAAAGTTAAGGAAAAACATAGCATGTATTAGCTTAATGTAGCTAAAGGTATTTATCTATTTATGATCCAAGAATTAATGTTGTAATTCTGAGGGGCAGTATTACCCTCCTAGCGTTTAAGAAAGACTTTAACTGTTCAGGATAATGGAAAGCAAAGATATCTCTCGCAGATTTAACTACACATTGCATGGATATTTTAAAACATAGGAAAAACCTAATACAAAAACTTGGGATCTCATTGCAAGAAACTCACGTCTCCTGTTCTGAGTAACAGGAGCATAATCTGGAAAAACACGTATTTTTGCCCCTCTAAACTGAGATTCAATATTCCGTAAGTAGCATTTCATAATCTCTGATAAATCTTTTTCAGATATAAAGGAAACCATTAATGTGGCGGTCTCGTAATATTCAATTGCAGAATCTTTTAGAAACTTGGTTAAGTTCCCTTCATTCACATTCATTTGCAATACATTTCTGCTCTTATTCATTACTGGAAGATAATACAATTTATTTACTAAGAGGATTTCTCTCTCTTGAAATTTCAGATTTTCAACGAAATACTTTAATGTGATAAATGGGAGCTCACCAACCATTTTAGGAAAATTTAAGAATCTTAGATTCAAGTGTCTTGAAAAATTTTCCAAATGTTCCAGTCTCTTTGATACCAAATTTATATCCTTTATAATCTTTACATTAAATTCCTGGTTTTTCTTCATTTCTGCCTCAACTGTTGCCAGCCTTGGCTTTATTTCTCCCAATTGATTTTCACATACTTCCAACTTCTGCTCTGCAATCTCCAAATTATCCTGAAAGTTACCAATCAATTTCACCAACGCTGCCATTATGTCCCATATTGCTTCTAAAGTTATTTTATCTGGCTTAACAGGCATTTGAAAACGGGGTCTTGAAATAGTCTCACCCGTTCTTAATACCGGAGATATTGCAGCCAGTTGATTTTCCCCCACTGTTGCCGAAGTCGCTCCTCTCAATGTCTCGGTGTTCTCCTCCCAAACCGGGGTTGAAGCTGGGGGCACAGAGATCGAGTTTTCTGCCCCTGCTGTTCCTGAGTTCTCTGAGTCATGCTGCAGACCTTCGGCGTTTTCTGCCCTCTGATCTCCTTCTACTGAGCCAATCACACCTACCTCGTGGGTCTGCTGCTCAGCGGTTTCCGGGCAACCGGGAAGAATTGCAATTTCGGGCTTCCTAGGATCCGGGGGACTTAAGCTGACTTCTCCAGGGGAGTCCAGTGCTTCCTCAATGGCTCCCTCAGCTTCCTCCTCCCATCTCAGGTACCTTAGCAGACGCATATGATGTTATTAAACGTTGTGCGGCCATAAGCTCCGCATCAGAAGGATAGATGCGGAGTTTGCCCTTCCATTTTGCCCGCATTTTTGCTGAAAAAAATTTGCAAGTATAGGGAGCTCAACGAATATACGTCTGCCTACGCTGCCATCTTGCCTCCCTTATCCATACCATTACTAAAGAAACCAAACGCTTGCCCATCAGACCCAGCTAATTTTAGACCCATCGCAAACTTACCACTTATCGCAAAACTGATGGAAAAAATTGTCAACAAGCAACTGTCAGATTATCTGGAAGATCATAACATTCTATCCCCAGCCCAATATGGATTCCGAAAACACCTAAACACCGAATCGCTCTTACTATCTCTCACTGACACAATCCTCGTTAATCTGGAGAATAAACAATCTTACCTGCTCATTCTTTTGGATCTTTCCGCTGCATTTGATACGGTAAAACACTCTACTCTAATAGACCAACTAGCCAACATAGGGATCAAAGGCACAGCCCTTAGATGGTTTCATTCCTTCTTAAGCAACAGATACTACAAACTAAGGATAAACAACAAAGAATCGCACCCAATCCTGACAGAGCAAGGAGTCCCACAAGGATCATCACTTTCACCCACCCTCTTCAATATCTACCTCCTCCCTCTCTGCCATCTACTCTCAAACCTTAAGCTTACCCATTACCTCTATGCAGACGACATACAAATCCTCCTTCCGATCACAGAATCCCTTCAAAAAACCATCACGTACTGGAACGAATGCCTACAGCCCATCAAAAACCTACTCTCAAGCCTTAACTTAGTATTAAATGCTAATAAAACCGAAATGCTCATTGTCTCCCAGGATCCACGCACAATCTCTTCCAGCCTTTCTCTACCTAACACAAACAACTCGTTCTCATCTGACGTCAGAGACCATGGAGCATGGCTAGATAATCATCTAAACCTAAAAAAGTTTGTAAACAATACTACAAAGGACTGCTTTTACAAACTGCAAGTCCTTAAAAAACTTAAACCCCTCCTTCACTTCTCCGACTTCAGGCTAGTACTGCAATCCATCATTCTTTCCAAGCTCGACTACTGCAACTCCCTGCTACTAGGTATTCCCGCCAACACTATCAAGCCATTACAGATGGTTCAGAATTCAGCGGCTAGAATTCTAACTAGCACTAACAAAAAAGACCATATCACCCCAATCCTTCGGAGCTTACATTGGCTCCCCATTAAACAAAGGATACTCTATAAGGTATTCACTATCATCCACAAAGCGACAAACAATCTAGCCCCCATCACATTAAGCTCTCAACTCCAACCGCACACTTCCTCCAGACCAATCAGAAGCGCATACAGAGGAACACTGCATGCTCCGCAAATAAAATCATCATTGAGCAAACGTGCGCTATCTTCAGCAGGCCCACACCAGTGGAACACCCTTCCCCCAGATCTTAGACTAGAACCCAGTTATCAAGAATTCAAAAAAAGACTGAAAACTTTTCTCTTCCAACAAGCTTTCCCAGACGCTTAATCTTACTATGACTGACAGACTTCCATCCCTTAACTATGGACACTGTATAAAGTACTACTTTTAAGAATCTGCAACTGGACTATTATCTGTGAGCTCAAAAATTCACTTTAAAAAAAAAAAAAAAAAAATTCACTTTATTTCATATATATATTAGGCATTGCCTATATTTATATTTATTGCTACGTTAAATAGTTATACTTCTTATATAAAATATTATATTTCTTTATTTATTACCAGTTAAAATATTATCACTTTATTTAGCACTATGTTAAATTGTCAACCAGTTATACTGTTCCATATGTTATACGGTTCCATGTAAAGCTCCGCTATCTGTTGAGCAGTTCTTCGTTTTATGTAAACCGGAGTGATTTGTAGTCTCTACTAGAACTTCGGTATATAAAAATTAAAAATAAATAAAAAATAATCCAATCCTTTTTAAACACAGCTACACTAACTGAACTAACCACATCCTCTGGCAACAAATTCCAGAGTTTAATTGTGCATTGAGTGAAAAAGAACTTTCTCCGATAAGTTTAAAATGTGCCACATGCCAACTTCATGGAGTGTACCTTAGTCATTCTATTATCCTTGTCCACCTTCCACCCACTCTAAACAGAAGACATGGACATCCTGCTCAATACTCTCAGACCAATCATATCCTTGGAGGATCTCTTTCTCTCCTGGCTCATTAACCAAGTTAAAAACAGTCTATTCTACTAGCACCCAGTCTCAAACCTCCATTTTCTCTGTAAAATTATAGAAAAAGTTATTCTATTGCAACTATCCAATCACTTCCACAAGACGGATGCCCTTGATCCCATCCAATCAGGCTTAAGGTCATTACACACCACAGTACCAAGCATGGTAGATTAATTCTGACTCTTTAATATATATCTAACTAGGGAAAGCCAGCCTTACTCATCCTCCTAGACATCTCAACAGCATTTGACATAGCTGACCACAATGTCCTTCTCACCCAACTGCATGGCTTAAGGAGCGTGATAGGAAGGTCTGATTTGCCTGTGAGTTACATACAGTGTTGCCGATGCCTCAAATTTTAGAGCCCAACCACTTACAAAATCTAGCCCAAAGGTAGCCCAAAACTAAAAAGTTTTAAAAATATTTTTTATTATGCAAAACTGTATACAAATCCCTGCACTGCATGCAGACAAATTGACAAAAATAATAATGTATAGAAAAAATTATAAAAATAATGCTAGAAATACCTAAAAATCGAGGTGGCAGGGTTCATATCCCGTCCAGGAGATCAGAATGGCAGATATCACAAAGAGAAAGGCTAATCCTGGTAATACGGACCCTAGAATTATAGCTGCAGGGAAAGAACAAAAAGAAAACACAGGACAGGAAGGAGCACCACAAAAAGGATGACAGGGCCCTGGGACAGAGCTCTAGAAAGAAGGGAGGGTCAGAAATTCTATAACCCCACCCTGACTATTTCATTAAATAAGGTAGGTCCCATGAGCTAAATAAAATAAACAAAGAAGGCAGACACTTACACTGTCTGCATGGACTGTAGTGTAAACCACATGTCCATGTATGCAGAAAGTGTAAAACAAGGACTGGCTCAACTATATACAGGAAATGAACAACTGTAGGCAAATTCTGCTCTGTGCAAAACATCTGCACAATATTTGCTCAATTGTCACTCGACATTTGTTTGAATCAACTCTGTTTCTACAACCCAAGCACATTCTTAAACTTTAATGGAGAATTAAAGAAAGGCACCACCTTTTAGTGTAGGTTAGAAAATCAAACCAAGACTTGGGGAAACAAATTTCAGTTTTTAAATGCCCAGTTTTACTGATGGCCGTACTGGGTGGCCCAAGATCCCTAAGTAGGCAAAGAGCTGGAAGAGATGCCATACAATTACATAACTTGTCCAGCTGAGCCAAGTCCTATAATTTTCTTTCCCACTGCCCTGTATTATGAAAAATAAGATTAGGGAACTGAGGACTAATCCTGTAACTGAAAAAGGCCAGACATGTCCCACAGCTGCTCACAAAAATAGCCCAATTGCGTGTGAAAACCATGCATCTGGAAACACTGGTTACAACCCTATTTGACATCATTCCTTTAAAGATAGTGGGGCGGATTTTAAAAGCCCTGTGCGCGTAAATCCTTCCGGATTTACGCGCGCAGGGCACTCGCGCGCCAGCGCACCTATTTTGCATAGGCCGCCGGTGCGCGTAAAGCCCCGGGATGCGCGTAAGTCCCGGGGCTTTCGAAAAGGGGCGTATCGGGGCGTGGCCGGAGTGACGCGGTGTTTTGGGGGCGGCGACGAGCGTGATGCGGCATTTCGGGGGCGGCGACGCGGGCGTGATTTCGGCCTGGGGGAGTTCCGGGAGCATGGCCGTGGCCTCCGGACCAGCCCCCGGGACCGGAACACGGAGCGGGGCTGCCGGCCGGCGCGCACAAAGTTACGCCTGCTTTCAGCAGGCGTAACTTTGCCAACAAAGGTAAGGGGCGGGTTTAGATAGGGCCGGGGGGGTGGGTTAGGTAGGGGAAGGGAGGTGAAGGTGGGGGGAGGGCAAAGGAAAGTTCCCTCCGAGGCCGCTCCAAAATCGGAGCGGCCTCGGAGGAAACAGGCAGCACGCGCTCGGCTCGGCGCGCGCAGGTTGCACAAATGTGCACCCCCTTGCGCGCGCCGACCCCGCGCGCAAGGTACTTTTGTTCGCACCTGGTGCGCGAACAAAAGTACGCGATCGCGCAATTTTTTTAAATCTACCCCACAATGTAATAGGACAAGGGCTGTCAAATTCCAGTGCTCACAAGCAACAAACAGGCCAGGTATTCAGGATATCCACAATACATATACATGAGCTAGATTTGCATACCATGGAGGCTGTGTATGCAAATCTATCTCATTGTGGATATCCTGAAAAACCGGCCTGTTATGGCTCCTGAGGACTGGAGTTGGCCATCTCTGCAATTGAATATCACTCCTGTGAGTTACAGCCGAATGTGACATTAATCCTCTGCGTGAAAAGCCAATGTGATATTTCTCCTACGACATCAGTCCTGTAAGACAGAACTATTTGTGACATCACGTCTGTGACTTAAAAGCTTTTGCCACAACCTTAAGAATTATTAAGTATCCAAAAACATTAGATTCCAGAGATCAAGATGTGATTTTTGTTTTCTGGAGCTGAGGCCAGCAGGCATGAGGAGAACTGGTATCTTCTAATGTCTGCAGTGCTTTCATAAACTTCTCAGTAAATGCAGAAAGTAATCTGAATCAGATCAGCATTAGCCAAGCCTTTGGAGGAAGATTATATTGTTGGGTCTGGGGAAGTGTTTAGACTCTGGGGAAGGGCTGATCCTGTGAATTCAGCTGATTGCTGTGTTTGGGATCAGGAAGGAATATTTTTTCACTGTAGTGTGGAACTGGATTATGACATAAAGTCTGTCAGAGGACTGAAAGATCAGGCTTGATGGACGTCAGTCATCTTTTTGTCTAACCAGCTCCATGAATCCTTATCTATTTGCTGCTTTCTCTGTTTTGAGTGATTTATTCTCAGCCTTTAATAAAGCTCCTTATATTTGTCATCATTACATACTGTATACGTCCCTTTTACACTATTTGATAAACCTCCAGCCACTGAAATTTCTGCATACCATGGCAAATATTATACTTCTGTCTTAAGAACATAAGAACATGAGAAAATGCCATACTGGGTCAGACCAAGGGTCCATCAAGCCCAGCATCCTGTCTCACCATGGAGCGATAAAGAGGCATTATGACATTTTCCGTTTTATTCACCATTCCCTTTCTAATAATTCCCAACATTCTGTTTGCTTTTTTGACTGCCGCAGCACACTGCACCGACGATTTCAGTGTGTTATCCACTATGACACCTAGATCTCTTTCTTGGGTTGTAGCACCTAATATGGAACCCAACATTGTGTAATTATAGCATGGGTTATTTTTCCCTATATGCATCACCTTGCACTTATCCACTTATCCTATATGCATCACCATGCACTTATCCACTTCCAGCTTGGTTCCCTACTGGTAGGACCAAAATCTGCCTGAAACAACCAGGTTTTTACTCTATTTCCTGTCTGCTTTCTATTTTCCCTTTCCTTCTATGCTTGACTCCTTTCTTCATTCAACTCTCTCAACTGTCTCTCTATTCTCCACCTTTCTCTGTTTTTCTTTTCTCTCACATTTTACATCTTTCATCTCTTCATTTCCCAAGCTTCCACGTCCCTTGTCTCATAAGAACATAAGAACATAAGAAAATGCCATACTGGATCAGACCAAGGGTCCATCAAGCCCAGCATCCTGTTTCCAACAGTGGCCAATCCAGGCCATAAGAACCTGGCAAGTACCCAAAAACAGTCTATTCCATGTTACCATTGCTAATGGCAGTGGCTATTCTCTAAGTGAACTTAATAGCAGGTAATGGACTTCTCCTCCAAGAACGTATCCAATCCTTTTTTAAACACAGCCATACTAACTGCACTAACCACATCCTCTGGCAACAAATTCCAGAGTTTAATTGTGCGTTGAGTAAAAAAGAACTTTCTCCGATTAGTTTTAAATGTGCCCCATGCTAACTTCATGGAGTGCCCCCTAGTCTTTCTACTATCCGAAAGAGTAAATAACTGATTCACATCGACCCGTTCTAGACCTCTCATGATTTTAAACACCTTTATCATACCCCCCCCCCCCTCAGTCGTCTCTTCTTCAAGCTGAAAAGTCCTAACCTCTTTAGTCTTTCCTTGTAGGGGAGTTGTTCCATTCCCCTTATCATTTTGGTAGCCCTTCTCTGTACCTTCTCCATCACAATTATATCTTTTTTGAGATGCGGCGACCAGAATTGTACACAGTATTCAAGGTGCGGTCTCACCATGGAGCGATACAGAGGCATTATGATATTTTCCGTTTTGTTCACCATTCCCTTTCTAATAATTCCCAACATTCTGTTTGCTTTTTTGACTGCCGCAGCACACTGTACCGATGATTTCAATGTGTTATCCACTATGACACCTAGATCTCTTTCTTGGGTTGTAGCACCTAATATGGAACCTAACATTGTGTAACTATATTATGGGTTATTTTTCCCTATATGCATCACCTTGCACTTATCCACATTAAATTTCATCTGCCATTTTTATGCCCAATTTTCCAGTCTCACAAGGTCTTCCTGCAATTTATCACAATCTGCTTGTGATTTAACTACTCTGAACAATTTTGTGTCATCTGCAAATTTGATTATCTCACTCGTCGTATTTCTTTCCAGATCATTTATAAATATATTGAAAAGTAAGGGTCCCAGTACAGATCCCTGAGGCACTCCACTGTCCACTCCCTTCCACTGAGAAAATTGCCCATTTAATCCTACTCTCTGTTTCCTGTCTTTTAGCCAGTTTGCAATCCACGAAAGGACATCGCCACCTATCCCATGACTTTTTACTTTTCCTGGAAGCCTCTCATAAGGAACTTTGTCAAACACCTTCTGAAAATCCAAGTATACTACATCTATCGGTTCACCCTTATCCACATGTTTATTAACTCCTTCAAAAATGTGAAGCAGATTTGTGAGGCAAGACTTGCCCTGGGTAAAGCCATGCTGACTTTGTTCCATTAAACCATGTCTTTCTATATGTTCTGTGATTTTGATGTTTAGAACACTTTCCTCTATTTTTCCTGCCACTGAAGTCAGGCTAACCGGTCTGTAGTTTCCCCGATAGCCCCTGGAGCCCTTTTTAAATATTGGGGTTACATTTGCTATCCTCCAGTCTTCAGGTACAATGGATGATTTTAATGATAAGTTACAAATTTTTACTAATAGGTCTGAAATTTCATTTTTTAGTTCCTTCAGAACTCTGGGGTGTATACCATCCGGTCCAGGTGATTTACTACTCTTCAGTTTGTCAATCAGGCCTACCACATCTTCTAGGCTCACCATGATTTGATTCAGTCCATCTGAATCATTACCCATGAAAACCTTCTCCAGTACGGGTATCTCCCCAACATCCTCTTCAGTAAACACCGAAGCAAAGAAATCATTTAATCTTTCCGCGATGGCCTTATCTTCTCTAAGTGCCCCTTTAACCCCTCGATCATCTAACGGTCCAACTGACTCCCTCACAGGCTTTCTGCTTCGGATATATTTTAAAAAGTTTTTTCTGTGAGTTTTTGCCTCTACAGCCAACTTCTTTTCAAATTCTCTCTTAGCCTGTCTTACCAATGTCTTACATTTAACTTGCCAACGCTTATGCAGTATCCTATTTTCTTCTGTTGGATCCTTCTTCCAATTTTTGAATGAAGATCTTTTGGCTAAAATAGCTCTTTCACCTCCCCTTTTAACCATGCCGGTAATTGTTTTGCCTTCTTTCCACCTTTCTTAATGTGTGGAATACATCTGGACTGTGCTTCTAGAATGGAATTTTTTAACACTGACCATGCCTCTTGGACATTTTTTACTTTTTTAACTGCTCCTTTCAGTTTTTTCTAACAATTTTTCTCATTTTATCAAAGTTTCCCTTTTGAAAGTTTAGCACGAGAGCCTTGGATTTGCACACTGTTTCTTTTCCAGTCATTAAATCAAATTTGATCATATTATGATCACTATTGCCAAGCGGCCCCACCACCGTTACCTCTCTCACCAAGTCAGGTGCTCCACTGAGAATTAGATCTCTCAGGTGTCAGCCTCTCTCTTGTGGCAACTGGAAAGCAACTATCACAAGCACGGGAGAAGTGGGAGTCAGGAGAAGCAATAGACTATTAGACTAATTTCCAATCAGGAAATGCATGTGATAAACCAGGAGACAAAAGAATGAAAGGACATGTGTTGCAGCATAATTGATGCAGCCCGAGGGTGAGCTTCTGAGGCCTACACCAGCAGCTGGTGAACTTGTCCTGCAACAGGAAAGTCTTCCTCTTCATCTTTACCAGATGCCTCCTTCTCAAGTTGAGCCCTTGAGTTCTGGTGGCTGGAAGGTCTTAGATGGGTCTCTAAATTGGTGACGATAACAGAAGACCAAGAGCATTCCACTCATTCACCACCCATAGACTATTCAGTTATCTACTTAGCTGAATAAGCGACTTATCTGATTAAGTGGTAGCTGCTGAACATAGCTGAATATTCCACGGCCACCACTTAGCTGGATAAATCCTTCTTATCTGGCTATTTATTTATTTATTTATTTAACAGTTTTATATACCGAAGTTCTAGCAACAAAGTTACTAATCAATTCGGTTTACATTGTAACAATAAAATTGACAGAATGTAGAATAATGTCTTACAGAGAACAGGGAAGATTTAACTTGGAAAAATAAAATAAAATAACTTAATGAGAACAATAAATAACTTCAACGGAGTAAGGAGAGTACAATTTAAACAACAAAATAATTTAGGAGAATATATGTTCGGAATTGAATGAGTTGGGCCTGAGGTCGAATATTGAAAAGATCAGAATAGTTATTGGGATTAGGAGAATGCTTGATTAAACAACCAAGTCTTGAGTCTCTTTTTAACGGTGGGAGTCGATTGTTCCAATCTCAGGTCAGGAGGGAGAGAGTTCCAGAGTTTAGGTCCAGCGGTGGAAAGAGCTCTTTTACTAAGAGAAGTTTTGAGCGGATGGGCCTTAAGCGTGCCTCTCTGGGCTAGCCTCGTTGGACGGGAAGAGGTGTGAAGTTGTAAAGGGATGGTGAGTTCAATTGGAGAAGAGTTTTTGATGACTTTGTGGATTATTGTTATGGTTTTATAGAAGATTCTCTGATTGATGGGGAGCCAGTGAAGGTTCTTTAAGATGGGTGTAATATGTTCCCTTTTGTTGGATTTGGTTAGAATCCTCGCAGTGGCATTTTGTAATAATTGTAGAGGTTTCAAAGTGTTAGCGGGTAGACCAAGCAGTAAAGAGTTACAATAATCTATTTTCGAGAATATTATTGTTTGTAGAACATATCTGAAGTCATGGAAATATAATAGGGGTCTTAGTCTCTTTAATAATTGAAGTTTAAAGAAGCAATCCTTTATGATGTTATTGATGAAAGTTTTGTAGTTCAGCAGATTGTCCATGGTGACCCCAAGATTTCTGACCTGGGTGGAGAAGGCTGGAGGAGAAAAGGAGTGTGTGTTGAGTGAGGAATGGTTGCCATCTGGAGTGATGAGCAGAAATTCTGTCTTATTGGAGTTAAGTATCAAATTAAGCTTTGTTAGGAGATTGTTGATGGAAAGTAGACAGGAATTCCAGAATTGTAAGGTGTTTTGTAATGAATATTTGATTGGGATAAGGATTTGGACGTCATCTGCATAAATAAAATGCGTAAGATTAAGATTGGAAAGGAGCTGACATAGGGGGAGAAGATAAATGTTAAATAATGTAGGAGATAAAGATGAACCTTGTGGGACTCCCATGGTGGATCTGAAAGGAGGTGATTCTTTACTATTAATTTTGACTTTGTAAAATCTATTTTGGAGGAAAGATGAGAACCATTTGAGTGCTGTGTTTTTTATGCCAATCTCTGATAGACGATCTAAGAGGAAATCATGGTTCACCGTATCGAAGGCTGAAGATAAGTCGAGAAGAATGAGGAGGCAGGAATGTTTTTTCTCTAGGTTCAAGAGAATATTGTCTGATAGAGATAGAAGGAGGGATTCAGTACTTCTAGATTTACGGAAACCAAGTTGAGATGATGAAAGGAGGTTTTTGTTTTCCAGGTATTCGGAAAGTTGTTTATTGACTAATTTTTCCATGATTTTAGAGATGATTGGAAGATTAGCTATAGGGCGGAAGTTGGCTGGATTATCTGGAGAGAGATTTGGTTTTTTTAGCAAAGGTTTCAGAATGGCGAGTTTGAGTGGGGTAGGAACGAGACCTTGTGATAAGGAGGCATTGATGATCTGTGATAGAGGATAAGAGATGTCTTTGGCAATTGAGATAAGGAGATTAGCTGGAATTACATCTAGTGGGTGGGAGGAAGGTTTGAGTCTTTTTAGAACATTTTCAATTTCCAACGAGGAGACCGGTTCAAGGATCTCAAGGCTTGCAGTGATTTGTGGAGGGGAGGAGAGTGGATGAGGAGGAGAAGAGGCTTTCTTTATCTTGAGAGGGTCCAGGAGGTTAGGGATTTTGTTCTTGAAATAGGTGGCGAGTTCTGCGGCTTTACTTACTGCTTTGTCGTCTGGGAATGAGAAAGCGGGTTGTTTGGTGAGTGATGTCACTAAAGCGAAGAGGGCTTTAGGATCGAATATGAAGTTATGAATTTTCTGAGCGTAGAAGTCCTTTTTTATCCGAAGAAGGGAGATCCTGTATTGATGCATTAGAGTTTTATAGGCTATGAGGTTTGTAGCTGAAGGATTACTGCGCCAGATCTTTTCTTTGTGCCTAAGATCACGTTTAACAGATTTGAGATTTGGAGTATACCAAGGTTTTTTAGGATCTTTGTTGCTTTGAATGATTTTGGTGATTAGTGGGCAAGTAAGGTCTGCAATAATAAAAATAAAATAATAAAAATTTAGTGCTAAATACACTTTCAAAATCGAGTCATCTGTTTCCATTCTGTTTATCCAGGTCTCTGTGAAGACAACCCTCAGGGTTCTTTCCCCTAAAAAAATAATCAAAAGTGGGACTGCTTAGACAAGGATGTCCTACACAGCACAATTCATGAAGAAAACCCAACTAGGAATCCATGCCCTAAAATGGTGACAGGGCTTTAAGAAGGCTCAGACAAACACCATCTCTTTTGTGCACAAGGAAGATGTTGCACTCGGGAGTGGACCCTTGTCCTGGAGCAGTGGAGAACGGCTCCCTGGTAGGGACCAGGAAGCACCTGCACCCAGGGGGCGGAGCACTGGAGGAGACAGAGGCTTGGATGAGCTTCCCCACTGGAAGCCCACGGTCCCCCCGGGTGGAGCCCGTAGGGACCCGGGCTGCTTGGACTTAGATGTGCCTTGCAGGGTCTCCTGGAGAGGTAGTAGACAGGTGTACCAATGGACAGCAATGGAGCGCGGTTGGACTCAAGACTGTAGGTCAGATGGAGCAAGGAGGACCAGAACAGCGTAGGCGATCACAAGGCAAGGGACAGAGCCAGAATCAGGAGACTTGGTCAGTCAGGCAGAGGTCAGAATTCAAGGGTCAGTCTGAGGAGTGGTCAACAAGGCAGAGGTCAGAATCTGAGGTTCAGTCTGAGGAGTAGTCAACAAGGCAGAGGTCAGGTTCCGGAGGTCAGACAAGGTCACAAGGCAGGCAGAGGTCAGGACGCAGGCAGTAGATAGGAAGGTCAAGGAATAGGCCGAGGTCAGTACCAGAGAGACAGTCCGAGGGTACTACCTGGGAGACAAACAGACAGACGCAGGAACAGAGGGATGCTGGAACAGTAGGATGCAGGGACAAGGCCTGGGACAAGGCTGGAACAAGACTGGAACAAGGCTTAGAACGCAGTGACAATCTAGCACACAATACAATGCCGACCCGATTGCCAAGGCAAGGAAGTGCAGACAGGAACTTCCTTAATTAGTTCCTTCAATCAGGAAGCACCGTGGAGCTAGGACCCGCCCCTGGCCCTACAAGAGGCCGGGCGGTCCGCACGCATATGCGTAGGGGCATGGCCAATGCCACGGGAGACACCGAACTCCAGCATGTGGTGTGGTGCGCAGTGGAAGGCCTGGCGACTGCCGCCGTGGGACGCCGAGGCCAGGAGGAGCTTGTGGCTGCTGCTGGGGAAGCTGACGCGGGACCTGCAGTGCAGCCAGAGAGGTGAGTAGGCCCGTGTGCAGGCCGGATGCGGATGGGGCGCTCAACAGAAGAGCTCAAACCCAATCTCTATGCTCACACATCTACTATGCCATCCTGTGGCCCTGTAGTGGTACTGCAGCCTGAAAACTTAAAAAACATTATAATTCCCTGGGTCTCCACCATCCAGACTCTCTTTTACAAGGTGATCCAGAAGAAAAGAGTTATACCTGGAGTGGTTGCTACAGATGGTAGAGTAGAAAGAAGGAAGACAACAAAAACTGTCCTGGATAAAGAGTGATATCCTGCAGACGATGACTATCATGGTTGGCAGCTGGGATATTAGGGATGTATAAACCAAACATTTATTTCAGTTCATTTATTCATATAATAGCTGATTTGTTTCATATGAGGCAAAAAAGGGCATGTGTTCTATTTGTTTGTGTCTCATTAAAGTGAATGGGAGAAGGAAGGCAACTTATTTGGGATCCCACATTACACCAAGACTGTGTTAACGTGACACCAAAATAGGAATGAATAGCCAAAGTAACCATAAAAGCGAAAAACAGTACCAGCAGTGGTGGGAGTTCTCCAAGGCACTGTGAGGAGGAAAGCAGCGGCAAGAGTGGCCAGATTACCCTAATGATCCAAAAAGGGACAAAAGGCACCATTAACAGAGGCATTAATCTCCAAGGCAGAACGAGAGGAGGAAAGTGGCACAGAGTGTGGCCTGAACAGCTCAAGAAACCATGAAGGAGGAGCAAAGCACCAAAAGTGGCAGGAAAACTCTGTGCACTGATAGAGGGTCAAAGCAGCAGAAAGAGTGGCATGAAGATCCCAAAACGTCACGAGAGTGGCAATGCAGTCACCCACAGTAGCAAGAACACCCCAAGGCTCCAAATGAGGGTCAAAGGGCACGAACCAAATTTACCAGGGAGAAGTCAGATGAAACCCCTGGAAGAGGCTGATGTAATTTGTGAATGGCATTATTTGGGGAAGGGACTGGCAGCTCAGTCTTGGTGTTGGTCTTTGCTTTTGCTGTGGGTTAATCTCATCCCTGTCAGTGTATTATGCCTCCTCCACACCTCACTGGAGGCTCATGCTGCTAACAAATTCTCTTCAGCCTCTAAACTGTTTAATATTCTGAGGTGCAGGGAATCCAGGACATGATTTTGTGTTATGATTTTGCCTGCTACACGGCCTTATCCTACCTTCTTGATGCCTCCCTACCAGCAGAGGTCCTCAGTAAGCCTCTCTACTAGCTTTGCCAGGCTCCTTCTCGCTCTCCTGTCCTGCCAGAAACTCCCTGTCTTCTCATGGCATCGCTTCTGGCTCTGTGACCTGAACCGTGTTCTGTCTTGCTACGGGCCTTCTGCTTTTCTCTAGCCTTGTCTTGCTGTTTATGAGCTTTCTGCCTTGCTCTAGCCTTGTCTTGTGGCCTGTGGACCTTCTGCTTTGCTTTGCCTTGAAGCCTCTGGCCTACCTATCTTCTATCCTGCCTTGAGGATTTTGGGTCTACTCTGTCTGCAGCCTTACTGCTTTGTGGTTTCATTGTTCTTTGTTCGGTGTTTTCCTTGTCAGCCTTGTCTGACTCCTGCCTCATTCTGCCTTGTTTGGTCCTGTCCTGTCTGTACCAGAGTCTTATTTTGTCTGTTCCAGAGTTCTGACCCATCTTACCTGCATTTGGTTTTTTCCCTTGCCTTGCCTGATCTGTGTTTGCCCTGTTCCAGGTCCAAGCCCTGTATCCAACCTTGCCTTGCCCTGCTTGCCAAGCCAGCCCTTTCTTGTCTTCAGCCACATTCTCCAGCCTTGCTTTGACCAGTTTGCCAAGCCAGCCTGCTTTGTCAACCCCTTGCTTGCAGCCTGGCTTGTCCACATCTGGTCTCCAGCTTGTCTCGTCTAATATCAACATAAAACATTGTCAAAATATATAGAGTGCTGGTAATGAAACAATGAAACTCTTACAATAGAGCTGGATTTCAAGAAAGATACTTTGTGAATTAAAAATGAGTCACATGGAAGATATCTTTCATTAGGGATGTGCAGAGGGACCGCATATGTTACATTCGGTATTCGTATTCGTCGGGGGGCAGATATGTTGCATTCAGCAAGGGGGCCCCCAATCCGTTCATGCGTTTAATTAACTACAACTCCCCACCCTCCTGACCCCCCAAGACTTATCAAAACTCCCTGGTGGTCCAGCAGGGGGTCCAGGAGACATCTACTGCACTCACGCCATCGGCTGACGGTATTCAAAATGGTGCTGATAGCCTTTGACCTTACTATGTCACAGGGGCTACCAGTGCCATTGGTCGGCCCCTGTCACATAGTAGGAGCAATGGATGGCTGGTGCCAACTTGTGCTCCTACCATGTGCCTTTTGGCTAAGATCAAGTGTAGTATCAGTTTAATATCTGACAGTGGCTGACCAGTGGCACCGGTAGCCCCTGTGTCATAGTAAGGACCAAGGCTATTGGTGCCATTTTGATTACTGGCAGCTGACGGCCCGAATGCAGGAGGTCACTTCCGGACCCCCACTGGGACTAACACCAAGTTATCCTCTCTAGCACTTTTATAACTTTTTCCACCAATTGTTGTTTGAATTTATTTGATATCTGCATTCACACTCTGTTTTTCTGTTTTTATTTTACAATTTGTGCTTTTTTGTATACCATTATGTTGTTACCACACATACATGTTATGATTTGCATCATTTTTGTAAATTTTACACCTGTTTGTCTGTTTAATTTTCACTTGTTTTTGTTTGTGTGTTCTATATTTTAATTTTATTTATAATTTGTTTTTAGTTGCCCCTGAGACAGCTCTCAATCAAAGAGCGAAACTCAGCCAGAGTCAGGCTAATTCCAATAAAGGGCTTTTTTTCATACACCGATCTTCGCTTTCTTTACTGCTATATTGCCAGTTCTCTGCAGGAAATCTGGCTAGAGGATGATGTGTTAGGGTTTTATGCCCCTTGGGAGAGGACATGTGCTATCTGGACTTCTTTGTTTAGCCTTTCTTAATATACTGTATTTCCAAAGAACTGATAAGGAAAACTTTCTGCATATGTACTCTAAAATGGTAGACTCTTCTTTTTTTGTTCACTGCTTAATCGCCAAATTGTCTTAAGCCTAACACATTCTGTCCTGGACAGTTGCCAGATGCTTCAGTGCTCGGGGGAGAGGGGCAATGGGGGAGACTGTGTGATAATGAGGCCATGGGGGGATTTGTGAAGGGGGAGAAGGTGGGAGAATTGTGTGAAGTGGGGTCATGGGCTCCTTCTAGCAGAAGCAGGGAGAGAAATGAGGATGACTGCCTGTGTGCATGCTGACCTTGTAAGCAGGAAGCAAAAACTGTTTCTTCATGACTGCATACAATCATTATAACTATATGACAGTATTTTACTCTTATAAAAGACATAATTATGCACACTAATACACTTGGTCTCCCAAAATGTGAGAGAAAAAAATTAAGAGCAGCATAGCACAAAGTATTCCTCACAACATAAAAACATAACATAGAAATATAGAAATGATAGCAGAAAAAGGCCAATCAGCACATCCAGTCTGCAGAGCAAGTTCCCATACTAATTTTCTCATACTTATCTGTTTCACCTACCACCAAGTTCAGGGCCTTGTTGGTAACTGATTCAAATTTCCTGTCATCCCCTGCCATTGATGCAGAGAGTAATGTTGGAATTGCATCAAAGGTGAGCATAAGGCTTAATGGTTAAGGGTAGTAACTGCCGTTTCAAGCAAGTTCCCCTGTTGCTTGTTTACCCAGATTACACAGAGCAATGCCTTTTTGGATGTTGTCTGAATGTAATTCCTCTTTTCCACATTTCTCTCTGCCATTGAAGCAGAGAACAATGCTATATATGCATTCAGAGTGAAATATCAGGCTTAATTGGTTAGGGTAGTAACTGCCATAATAAGCAAGCTACCCCCACGCTTATTTGTTTACCCAGACAGTGTAGTTCAGTCCATGTTTGTTGTTGTCTGAATGCAAATCCTCTTTTCCACATGGCTCTCTGCTTCATCGACAAGGGGAAATGTTGGAGTTGCATTAACCGTGCAAAAGCTTATTGAGTAAGGGTAGTAATAATCACCAGGTAGAAGCCTCCATTCCAGCAAGCCACCACCATGGCTCTTCTCTTCATTCCCATCCTCTAACTTATAGAGATCCACAGTGTTTATCCCATGCCCATTTGAAATCCTTCACAGTTTTAGTCTTCACCACTTCCTCTGGAAGGGCATTCCAGGCATTTGCCACCCTCTCCATGAAGAAATACTTCCTGACATTGGTTCTGAGTCTTCCTCCCTGGAGTTGCAAATCATGACCCCTAGTTCTACTGATTTATTTCCAATTGAAAAGGTTTGTTGTTGACCATGGATCATTAAAACCTTTCAAGTATCTGAAAGTCTGTATCATTTCACCCCGATCCTCCTCTCCTTCAGGGTATACATATTTAGGTTCTTCAATCTCTCCTCATAAGTCATATTATGAAGACCATCCACCTTTTTGTTTGCCCTTCTCTGAACTGCCTCCATCCTGTCTCTGTCTCTTCGGAGATACAGTCTCCAGAACTGAACACAGTACTCCAGGTGAGGCCTCACCAAGGCCCTCTACAAGGGGATCATCACTTCCTTTCTCTTACTAGATATTCCTCTCTCTGTGCAGCCCAGCATTCTTCTGGCTTTAGCTATCACCTTGTCACATTGTTTTGCTAACTTCAGATCATTAGACACCATCACCCCAAGGTCTCTCTCCTGCTCCATGCACATCAACCCTTCACCTCCCATCAAATACAGTTCTTTCAGATTTTCACACCCCATATGCATGACTCTGCACTTCTTGGCATTTAATCTCAGCTGCCATATCTTTGACCACTCTTCCAGCTTCCTTAAATCCCGTCTCATTCTCTCCACTTCTTCCGGCATGTCCACTCTGTTGCAGATCCTAGTATCATCCGCAAAAAGACAAACCTTAACTTCTATCCCATCCGCAATGTCACTCACAAAGATATTGAATAGGACCGGTCCCAACACGATCCTTGCGGCACTCCGCTTAACACCACTCTCTCTTCAGAGTAAGTTCCATTTACCATCACGCATTGTCTTCTGTCCATCAACCAGTTTGCAATCCAGGCCACCAACTTGGCACTCACTCCTAAGCTTCTCATTTTATTCACAAGCCTCCTATGTGGGACCGTATCAAAAGCTTTGCTGAAATCCAAGTAGATGACATTGAGCACTCTTCCTTGATCCAATTCCCTAGTCACCCAATCAAAAAAGTCAATCAGATTTGTCTGACAGGACCTTCCCCTGGTGAATCCATGCTGCCTCTGGTCCAGCTTATGTACCAAACTATACCAGAAAGTTGGGGGGAGGGGTATGAAAGACACATTCTATCTCCTGAAAAATATTAATAATGAACAAAAAGTAAATCTTTTGGAATGGGAAACATGAATGATTTTTTTTTCATAGGCACCTTCCATTCATTTTGGAGGCAACAAATAAAACAAAAATGATCTCATTTGTTACATTTTATTAATTGTATTCAAATAAATGCACATCCCTATGAGCTATATCCTTAGCAGTGTGGTCAAAAATAACTGGAGAGAATGGATGGACCTGCTGGTCATTTTTAACCATCATCCACCATGTTACCATGAAGCCAATTTCATCTTACCTAAGCACCTATATCATATCTCCCTCCTTCCCTTCCCTTTGCTCAGTGCCTAAATTTAGGCCGCTAAAGATGGGTGAGAAAGTAAGAAGAGTGAGATCGCAGGAAAGAATTTTAGCCCTTTGTGCTGTTTTTCAGTGCTAAGTGACTAATGTAGATGGCAATAATGAAAGTATGGGGATAGTTGTCCTAAACCTTGGTGCTATCCCTATGCCCAGAGCCAGTAATCACCCACCTGAGCTGGAATCCCATCCTTCCTGAACCCTGACACTTATGCCACTTATAAAACCACCTCCCTCCCCAAAGATTGCAAACTTTTCCCTCCTTTCCACCAAACACTAATGTAATCACTCACATCTATCCCCTGAGCCATGATCCCCTCTCCTCCCACCACCTCTCCAGAACAGGGATGCTCTAACAGACCCCTTCCCCTACATTAAATGCACAGGACCATCAACATGCCAGCCTGATTCTGGAGGCTCTTTCATCTTCACAGGCAGGATGGATGTAATCTCCCTTCTGCAAGTACCTCTGACCTGCACTGAATGACACCAAGCAGCAGGAGGCATCATTCAATGCAGGTCAGCAAAAGATATGCAAGCAAGAAAGACTTCCAGAACAAGGCATGACCCTTCCCTCAAGAGCTGAAAATCTGAAGAAAGTTTGATCACTGCAGATAAGATTGATGAGGGAGGTGGTACAGAGAGGGGAAGGAACTGTGAGGGCTGTAATAATTGGAAGGTGAGAGGAGGAAGAGGAGATCTGAGAGAGAGCAACTCAGAAGTTCTGGAATTTGAGGTGTGAATTGTAGACAAGAGAAAGAGGCAGGAGGGAAGGAGACTTTGTAAATGGAATGGGCTATAAAAAAACTTATGAGACTAAATGCTGAGCACTGACTATGCAAGTGATTCCTAGATGAGAAGTTCTCAAAACTTCTACAAATAACAGGCAACTCCCTCACCAGAACTGGAGCAGAGCAGAATGAGAGATCCAAAACTTATTTTCCCCACAGATCAATCACTTCTAAACTCTCAAGATAACTCAGGCACAGAGGAGAAAACGTCCCTTAATTGTCTGTGAGAATTTTTGATTTCCCAGAGAGATGGAACACAGTTTTCACTCCACGTACCATCCTTAGCACATTTAAGACACCCGAGGTGCCCCTCAGCTTGATCCACAGTGGAGGAGAGGAGGCAGCGCTGCAGGACAGGTAAGGAGAAACCCACCAATTCTGTAACATGTGACTTTAATGCCGTCTGTGAACTGCATTATCTCATCAGATACAATTCAGTTTTATTCAGAATCTTCCATCTGTTTCAGACACTCCTAGCCAAGGGCAGCTGAGAGAGATCACCCTGATGTCCTACAAATATATTTTTCACAGGGAACATAAAATACCTTCCTCATGATCGACTCCACCATCTGTGAAGGAGAGGAGCTGCACAGATCTGATGTATTGGGGTAGGATGGAGCCTGTTTGAAAGGGACCCTGGCGGGTTAGAGGCTGTGTCCCCCTTTATCAGAACATCACTGTCAGCTCCTGGGATTAAAGAAAGAAAGAAAGGAAAGATCATCTCTTAGCTTTCAGTTCCTGCTGGTCCTGCGTGTGAAGGATTTAGGAGGGATCCCTTTTTCAGAGAAGCGCTGAGCACTGACACTGTTACCACTGCTGTGTTTCAAAGAGAAGTGTGAGTATTGCTTTTTTCTATCAATGCATATAGATATGATTACTGTCCAGCTATATCCAATGAATATCTAAATATAACATTTTAATTAGGGTTTCTGTGTTTAGTTTTTACATTCCCCCCAATTAAAAAACAAATGTAATCACTAGTGTTTGTTGAATAAAAGTTCCACATCCTATCAATCTCTCATCTGTCTTATATCTGCTGCTCTGTCTGTGCAGCTTTTCTTTTTTGACAGCTCCTCAGCTTGAGAGGCTGAAAGGGAAAACTTCCCCAACACCAATTTTTGGGGCATGCACTAAACATTTTTCTTTTTTTTTTCATTACTTCCTTTTGTTTATTGTTTATTTAATTTTGTTGCATTTATTTAAAATGAAATAATAAACAAGCAACAACATAAAGTACAAAAATGCAAAACAAATGAAGGACCCAGGGAACGTTTAAAACAAGTGGGTAGAATCAAAAGCTCCCTCCAACAAGCAAGCGTTTACTAATTTTGGCTTTCTGCTTTCTATTTTCCAATTAGCCAGCCCGCTGAGCCCCCGGGGCTCTCCACGCCCATGTGCAAGTCTTCCATAGGCAGGAGTGATCCTCAGTTCCTGACCTGCCTGTCCTGGTTTTCAAAAATGGGTATTGGTGACCTGAGGCCAGTGCCATTAGGTAGTGCAGCACATTCTGCATTTGTCCTGTTTGCTTGTAAATTTACCTAGAGAGATATAACTATATAAAAGCTGGAAACTGGATTCACCTTGTCACAAAGAATTCATAGGAGTGTACATTTACAACTTTTTTGCTTCATTTTTTAACAAACAAAATGAAACAATAAAGGAAGTTTTATTATAATTTCCCATTTCATTTGAAACAAAACGATATCCCTAAAAATTAATGGATTGAGTCTAAAAGTGACAACAATTAAATAATAATAATAATAATAATAATGAAAATAAATAAGAAGAAACAGAGAAGCGTGACCTGTGCTAACAGAGTGTATCAATTCAAATGACAGCAATGCATTCATAACATTGGAATTCCCTTAAACTGAGACTAAAATTCCTATTCACAAAAGATCTCACATAAACAATATCCCTTTATATCCAGATTGTTGGGGGGCCTGAGGTGAGGCAGCCAGGTGAGAAAACCCACGAGCTAGCATGGAGTGAGTCTGAAGAGCAGGAGAGGGTGGTGACAGGGGAGGCTCTGTACCTTCTGCCCTGGTGTAGATATCTCCACCATGGGCTGCTCCTGAGAAATGAAGTGTTAGATGTCAGGAGAGGGTGGAGGCAGGGGAGGCTCTGTACCTTCTGCCCTGGTGTAGATGTCTCCACCATGGGCTGCTCCTGAGAAATGAAGTGTTAGATGTCAGGAGAGGGTGGAGGCAGGGGAGGCTCTGTACCTTCTGCCCTGGTGTAGAGGTCTCCACCATGGGCTGTTCCCGAGAAATGAAGTGTTAGATGTCAGGTGGAAGGGCTGCTGTGGCATCATGCCCTCCCCCCAAAAAAGCCAAGATTACACCCCCTCCAAGGAAGGTCTGGCCCAGGGATGCGTCACCGTGTGAAAATTGCAGAAGTCTCCCCCCCCCCCCTGCAATTCTCTGTAACTGTCAGTCGTTCACCAATGTTACCCCAAACTTAACTTTGCCCCCTCAGGAGTCTATGCATGTTAGAGAGGTCAGGATAGGATGACTCTAGACTGACTACCATATATTAATTTAGGAATGAAGAACTTAAATCTAGCAGCCCACACTGAGAAAGCATTTCCATGTTTGTACCTCACAGTGAGATCAGTCTGCAGGAGCTTCTAAAGAGATTGGATGTAGAAAAAATGGCTTCCTTCTACTGTTCAACAAATTCATGGTGAGAAATAATAGTTCAATATACTAAGTAGCAGGAATTATAATATATATTTTTTTAATTTTTCTTGACAATTTCAGTCCAAAGCACGGCCAATGAGTTTAAAGTGATACCTGCTCAGATGCAGATCAGTGACTTTCACTGCTCACCAAATATTGCAGCTTCCTTAAAACTCATTGATGGCTGGAATTTAACATACTTGTAATTTCTGATGTCTTCTTCTTCCCCTAGGACAAGATTAATGAAATCAATAGACATGGGAAACATAACAACAAAGACGGAATTTATTATTCTGGGACTTTCTGATAATCCCCAGCTGCAGTTTCCCCTCTTCCTGGTCTTCCTGCTCATCTACCTGATCACCCTGCTGGGGAACCTTGTGATTTTCACAGTGATCTGTGCTGACCCCCGCCTGCACACTCCTATGTACTTCTTCCTCAGTAACCTCTCTCTCACAGACATCTGCTGCACCTCCACCGTCACCCCAAAACTGCTGGAAATCTTCCTCTCAGGGAATAAGATAATTTCCTATGCTGGATGCATGATGCAGCTCTATTTCTTAATTAGCTTTGCTCTTATTGATGCCTTCCTTCTCAGTGCCATGGCTTATGATCGCTATGTCGCAGTCTGTGACCCCTTGCACTATTCCCTGATTATGAATCAGAGAGCCTGTGTCCAGCTGGTGGTTACTTCCTGGATCATGGGGAATCTGGTTTCTGGGACAATACTGATTTCTGTCACCCGTCTTTCATTCTGTGCCTCTAATGTGATCAATCATATCTTCTGTGAGCTCATGCCGCTGTTAAAACTTTCCTGCACTGACACAGCTGGAACTGAAATTCAATTGTTTGTTGAAGCTGTATTGATATCAGTGCCTGCCATCCTTGTGACTTTATATCTTACATCTACATCATCTCAGCCATCCTGAGGATTCGCTCTGCAGAAGGGAAGAGTAGAGCCTTCTCCACCTGCACCTCCCACCTCACTGTAGTCTCCATATATTATTTGTCAATTTTCTCCATATATCTGAGACCCACCTCAACATATTCCCAAGAGCAGGGTAAAATCCTCTCTGTGGTCTACACAGCTGTCACCCCCATGCTGAACCCCATCATTTACAGTCTGAGGAACAAGGAGGTAAAAAATGCATTGAGGAAATTAATAGGGAAGTAGCTTATGGGAGTAGGTGGTGGATAAATCACAGCAGGTTATCAGATAGTGGAGAATGCAGTTTCAAGCAGTAATTCATGAAGTGGTAGGTCTCAAAATGATCCTCTCTTTATATACTTGAGACTTTCTCTTTATACACTTGAGACTTTCTCACTTATACGTTATAATTTTTATGCTCAATAAGACCTGTCAACTTAATTGTTTAAGTCTTTTTTTTTTTTCTCCTTTATCTTTTGGTCATCAATGTTACAACGTTATTGTTAAATTTTGAACTTATGTACACTGTTCCAAGTTTCATAACCTTGTTCTATGTAATGCCTTTTGGCAATTTTCATGTTCTGTTTCAATGTAAACCGATGTGATCTTTATTTCATATAGGAACACCGGTATATAAAAATCTAAAAATAAATAAATAAATATACTTATTTTTTTTCAATTAATATTTTAAAATAACTTTGTCATTTACATGAATTTAAAGCAAAGGAAATAATGATAATTACAAGCAAAATCATATTACATTTGAGAAAAGATAAACATTACAATTGCTTATCCAGAGAGATTAGAGAAATCACATGAACAAAAATGATATACCCAAGGCAAGGTAGAATAAGATCACTATATGCTAAGTACCACCCTTCAAAGATAACTCAGATATTGGAGCTCTATTGGACCTTTCCAAAATGAACTGTTCAAGATGCAAAGGATCCAAAAAAACAAATGATCCTTCCTTTAATATGGAACAAAGAGCAGATAAAAGATATGATTGTAGAGGGGTCTGTTCTACATGATTCAGAAATGATCTTGGACTTTTGGCCAGCTTGGGGGGGCCTCCTGACCCCCCCAAGCTGGCCAAAAGTTCCGGTTGGGTCCAGCGGGGGCCCGGGAGCGGAGGCGCGGAGGAGCACGTGACATCGGCGTGACGTGCTCCTCCGCGCCTCCGCTCCCGGATCCCCGTTGGACCCAACCGGAACTTTTGGCCAGCTTGGGGGGGCCTCCTGACCCCCCCCCCAAGCTGGCCAAAAGTTCTGGTTGGGTCCAGCCGGGGTCCGGGAGCGGAGGCGCGGAGGTGCACGTGACGTCGGTGTCACGTCGGCCTCAGGTGCTTCTCCACGCCTCCGCTCCCGGACCCCCGTTGGACCCAACCGGAACTTTTGGCCAGCTTGGGGGGGTCAGGAGGCCCCCCATGCTGGCCAAAAGTTCCGGTTGGGTCCAGCGGGGGTCCCGGAGCGACCTCCTGCCACATGACCTACCTGTCACGTGGTAGGAGCACAAGATGGCGCCGGTGATCATGTGACAGGGGCTGACCAATAGCACGGGCAGCCCCTGTGACATGGCTATCGGCGCCGTGAGGAAATTGCAAAGGAGTGCAGGGATGGCTTCCTGACTCCCCGCTGGACCACCAGGGAGTTTTGGTAAGTCTTGGGGGGGGGGATTAAGGAGGGTGGGGGGGTTTAATTTTTATTTAGGGAACCGGGAAAAGTATGGACAGATCCTCAACTTATGGACTTCTCCATAAGTCCATATTGAACGAAATCGACACCCCACGAAAACTTATCAACGATTCAACGAAAACTTTCTGTCTGCACATCCCTAATAGTGCCCAGCAAGCTCCCACATTTATTTTCTCATACTTCTGTTTCACCAACCACCAAGTTCAGGGCCCTTGTTGGTAACTGTTTGATTCAAATTTCCTGCCATCCGCTGCCATTGATGCAGAGAGTAATGTTGGAGTTGCATCAAAGGTGAGCATAAGGCTTAATGGTTAAGGGTAGTAACTGCCACATCAAGCAAGTTACCCCAATGCTTGTTTACCCAGACTGCACAGATCGATGCCTTGTTGGACGTTGTCTGAACAACGTCAAGTTTTTGCTCTACAGCCTATCTTAGGCCTGGATTTATCAAAATGCACTAAATATCGCATGTGATAGGAAAAGGGGCGTGTTTTATGGTAATAGCACACTTTGCAATAAACAGCTTATCTTAGCGCTTTGCATAGGTCTTACCGCAAACTGCGATACATTTTTTGCACTTTTCGGTAAGTGCCAGAATTGTTGTAATTCCTACCAACTGACAGAGACTGTTTAAAGTATCTCATTTTGGCATTTCCTAGCCTGTCATTTGAAAAAATAAAGGCCGGTGTGTTTGACGGTCTACAGATTCATCAGCTCATTAAAGATGAACATGTCATCCAAAAGAATGCTTGGTTGTCATTCAAAAACCTTGTCAAGGACTTTCTTGGAAATACATGAGCACATAATTATACAAAAATTGTCCAGAAACTCTTGCGAGAGTTTCAAAATGCTTTGTTGCAACATGAGCATCAAGGTGCATTTTCTGCTCAGCCATCTTGCTGACTTCCTGAAAAACCTTGGTGCAGTCAGTGATGAGCAAGGTGAACGATTCCACCAAGATTTGAAGGTCATGGAGGCTCAGTATCAGGGTAGATGGGATGTATATATGATGGCTGACTATTGTTGGAGCATCAGGCGAGATTGTCCACAGATTGAACACTGCCGGAAAAGCTATAAGCATAAATTTTTACCTTAATATGTATGTTTGGTAGCAGAACTTTACTACTTGTACACAATTTGACTTACAGTAACAATATATAGCCTTTATATGAATAAAATAACTCTAAATAAACTGTATATTCAAGTAATTTTTTCTTTTATTTCTTTCTATGTACATTTTGTATAATTTTTGGGACAAAGGGAGGGTATCCTGTATCTTAAAAAGTTGACGTGATAGAGAACAACTGGGGTCATTTTTGGATTCAGATGTCAAAAGTTAGTGAAAAACAAGTGTCAGATCTAACTCAATGAAAATTGTGTTCCCCAGTGTTATAATTGCTCACACATCTACTATGCCATCCTGTGGCCCTGTGGTGGTACTGCAGCATGAAAACTTGTAAACATTTTGCTAAACTTAAAAACCATTATAATTACCTGGGTCTCCCCCACTCAGAGTCACTTGTACAAGGTGACCCAGAAGAAAAGAGTTATACCTGGAGTGATTGCTACAGATGATAGCGTACAAAGAAGGAAGACAACAAAAACTGTCCTGGAATAAAGAGTGATATCCTGCAGATGGTGACTATGATCTATGATTGGCAGCTGGGATATTAGGGATATACAAGGCAGAATTTTTTTTTAGTTCATTTATTCATATAATAGCTCATTTGGTTCATCTGAGGCAAAAAAAAATATATTTGTTCTATTTGTTTGTTTCTCATTAAAGTGAATGGGAGAAGGAAGGCAACTTATTTGGGATCCCACATTACACCAAGACTGTGTTAACGTGACACCAAAATAGGAATTAATAGTGATATATGGGCAGGCTAATATGGAGACTAATGCTAAGACTATTGCTCACTTAGGGGGTCATTTTCCAAGGAGTTACTGCAGGAGATAAGCCCGCAAATCGCGCTAACGGCCGTTAACGCGATTTGCGAATGCAAATTTCTAATTTTGTATTCAGTGGGCGGAGTTGGGGCGGAGCATATGTAAAGTAAGAAAGAGTTATCGTGTGCGGCGAAACAGCTGCAGTGTTAGCATGGCTGCTAACGCGGATTAAATGGGCAATTTTCTCAGTGGAAGGGAGTGGGACAGTGGAGTGCCTCAGGGATCTGTATTGGGACCCTTAATGTTCAATATACTTATAAATGGCCTGTGACCGACGGCCCGCAAATGCGCAGTAGAGCGCAGCTCTACTGCGCATGTGCGGGCAAGGACGTCGATCAGAAAAAAAAAATGGCGGTGGGGCCGCAGGAGCGGGAGGAGAAGCAGCGGCGCCGCGCGCGCGCGGTGCCGCTGCTTCTCCTCCCCAGATCTGCCGGCAGATCTCGGGGGGGGAGGGTGTCACTCCCGCGCCCCCCGAGATCTGCCGGCAGGAGCGGGAGGAGAAGCAGCGGCGCCGCGCGCAGGCGCGGTGCCGCTACTTCTCCTCCCCAGATCTGCCGGCAGATCTCGCGGGGGGTCACTGCCACGCGCGCGGGAGTGACACCCCCCCCCCCCCCCGAGATCTGCCGGCAGGAGCGGGAGGAGTCAATGGAGCCGGGTGAGGGTTGCGGGAAGTCGCGCTTACGGCGCCGGGAGGAAATGGAGGTGGGTGAAGGGAGGGACTGAGTGGGAGGGAGGGAGAGGGGGACTGAGTGAGTGGGAGGGAGAGGGGGGGACTGAGTGGGAGGGAGTGAGGGAGAGGGGGGGTACTGAGTGAGAGGAGAGGGAGGGTGGAGAGGAGTGGGTGGGGGAGGGGGGTGGTGAAGAGTGAGGGGAGAGAGAATGAGGGGGAGGTGAGAGACAGAGGGATGTAGCCCGTTTTAACGGGCTTTACGGCTTGTATATTTATAAATGATCTGGAAAGAAATACGACAAGTGAGATAATCAAATTTGCAGATGACACAAAATTGTTCAGAGAAGTTAAATCACAAGCAGATTGTGATAAATTGCAGGAAGACCTTGTGAGACTGGAAAATTGGGCATCCAAATGGCAGATGAAATTTAATGTGGATAAGTGCAAGGTGATGCATATAGGGAAAAATAACCCATGCTATAATTACACAATGTTGGGTTCCATATTAGGTGCTACAACCCAAGAAAGAGATCTAGGTGTCATAGTGGATAACACATTGAAATCGTCGGTGCAGTGTGCTGCGGCAGTCAAAAAAGCAAACAGAATGTTGGGAATTATTAGAAAAGGAATGATGAATAAAACGGAAAATGTCATAATGCCTCTGTATCGCTCCATGGTGAGACCGCACCTTGAATACTGTGTACAATTCTGGTCGCCGCATCTCAAAAAAGATATAATTGCGATGGAGAAGGTACAGAGAAGGGCTACCAAAATGATAAGGGGAATGGAACAACTCCCCTATGAGGAAAGACTAAAGAGGTTACGACTTTTCAGCTTGGAGAAGAGACGACTGAGGGGGGATATGATAGAGGTGTTTAAAATCATGAGAGGTCTAGAACGGGTAGATGTGAATCGGTTATTTACTCTTTCGGATAGTAGAAAGACTAGGGGGCACTCCATGAAGTTAGCATGGGGCACATTTAAAACTAATCGGAGAAAGTTCTTTTTTACTCAACACACAATTAAACTCTGGAATTTGTTGCCAGAGGATGTGGTTAGTGCAGTTAGTATAGCTGTGTTTAAAAAAGGATTGGATAAGTTCTTGGAGGAGAAGTCCATTAACTGCTATTAAGTTCACTTAGAGAATAGCCACTGCCATTAGCAATGGTAACATGGAATAGATTTAGTTTTTGGGTACTTGCCAGGTTCTTATGGCCTGGATTGGCCACTGTTGGAAACAGGATGCTGGGCTTGATGGACCCTTGGTCTGACCCAGTATGGCATTTTCTTATGTTCTTAGGCTTGGAGAAGGCTGGCGAAGTCAGGCGTAGCAGAGGTCAAACCAGGAAGTCAATCAGCACACGGAGAGGAGACGAACACAGGAACAGGAACCAGGAACTTGAAGAGGCAGGAACATGAACAGGACACATGGAGAAGCAACGAGTACTCGGAAACCAGGAACAGGAGACCAAGGAGACCTGTTGCAAAGCCAAAACTTCTTTGCAAAGCCTGAGTATTTATGTGGTACAGGACGTGATGCCAACATCCGGGTCTGTGGCCAGGTTCCCACCGCGGGCCCTTTAAAAAAAATCAAGGTGGTGCACACATGCGCCTAGGGAGAGGCGGAGCGCCGCTGGAGGTGACTCTCTGCGCCCAACCGGAAAGACCCGATGGACTGAGGCGTCCCAGCTGGAGGCCCCGGGATGCGAAGCAAGGCCGGAGGCACTGGTGGATGTCCGAGGTCGGGATTTGCGGCCCACCACCACCAGTGACGAAGAGCTGGGTCCTGCAGACTGCGCAGCAAAGGGAGAGGGCCGCACCGCAGGGTTGCTGTGGGCGGCGAGCATAACATCAAGTTGCTGAGAACTCTGTGGTCCCCAGGACAGGTTTAGTAAGCTCTGGTCTAAGATATTAAAATAATAAACAGGCATAGAGCCTAACAAGACTCATTTCTAAAGAACTGGAAATCTAGAAGAAAGAATGATGATACAAATATATTTAAATTATATATACACAATCGCATAGAAATATTGACTACTCAAAAATCTTGCAATAGCAAAATACTTTGAAATCAATAAAATTTATATTCTATACGGGACCCAGCAAAACATAACACAACCACACATACAATCATTTATATATATATATATATATATATATATATATATATATATATATATATATATATATATATAATAAAAAACTTACATAATGATCCCACCCACAAATTTCTGAAAATTCAAAAGACAACATTGTCAACAAAACATCCCCAGTCGAATGTGCAAATTGTCCATATTTTGAAGGCATATTGTTATTATCTAAAGTTCTAAAATGAAAAAAATCTTTTCATAATGATAAACTTCTTAATACATATGAGGCTTTCAATAATTCCTTCTCATCAAAAAATAGAAAAATATTTTCAACAATTGAATTTGTATTTACAAGGTCCTCTCAATTGGAGTTCATAACATCTCCATAATTGCATGAAGATGTTATTTTAATAAATCTGGAAACATTCACATAGACTGGAGGAAGTAAATCTTAAAAAAATCTTCCAAATGGGTGCAGATCACTCACAGATTGGTTGTAAGTCATCAGCCCAAGATGTTTTGCCTGTTCAGCTTCTTCAGGGGCATCAATGGACTTAACCGAAGCCCCTTGCAGTGTTTTTATTAAAAATAAAATATTATTATTAAAAACAATTATCATAAACCCAAAGGATAACAAAAAATCTTTGAAGATATCCTCCAAGAATACCCCACATGATAGCACACAAACTTACAGAAAGCAAAACACTTACTTACACTGGTGTGATTAAACAAAGCTACTCCCACAGACACTCGCATCATGATCGTGCCATTTTGAAAATCTACACATCACCTGATCTTATTTATTTATTTATTTGTTGAGTTTTATATACCATCATTCGGTAAAGCCAACATAACAGTTTACAAATTTTAAATTGTAACTTTTTAACAATTGTGCAAAAATATAACAATGTGCATATTAGGGATGTGCAGAGCAAAATTTTATGTTCATATTTTTTATGTCCGAAAGGGGGTCCCACTTGCGGCCAATATGGACATAAAAAAAATCCAATGAGTTGGGTATATGTACATATGTGCAAAAAAAAAATTTAAACCCCCTCACCCTCCTTAATCCCCCCCCCAGACTTACCACAACTCCCTGGTGATCGAGCGAGGAGTGAGGACGTCATTTCTGCAATCCTTGGCGAGAAGCATGTGACGTCGGTGGCACGTCGAGTGACGCGGCGTCACGTGATTCCCGGCTCGTTCGCGCCGGACGGCTCGTTCGGCCCAAAAAGAACTTTTGGCCAGCTTGGGGGGGCCTCCTTGCCGGGAATCACGTGACGCCAGCTTGGGGGGGTCAGGAGGCCCCCCCAAGCTGGCCAAAAGTTCTTTTTGGGCCGAACGAGCCGTCCGGCGCGAACGAGCCGGGAATCACGTGACGCCGGCGTCACTCGACGTGCCGCCGACGTCACATGCTTCTCGCCAAGGATTGCAGAAATGGCGTCCTCACTCCTCGCTCCATCACCAGGGAGTTGTGGTAAGTCGGGGGGGGGGGATTAAGGAGGGTGAGGGGGTTTATATTTTTATTTTGGCTCAACAATCGCGATTTCCCACATATCGAACATATCTATGTTCGATATGTGGGAAATCCGATCGTTTATGTCGAATCAATTTTTTAAGTAAAAAAAAAATATGAGTTGCGTTTTACTAATGCGGTCAATCCGAATGCACACCCCTAGTGCATATTAAACAGAGGTTAAACATTTCAGGTCCAGAAAGTATCATTAAGTAGGAGGTGGTTTGTTTGTTCTGGTTGGAGAGAAGTTATTTTGAAGTTTTTGGATGAAAGCTCGATTGGGCGTTAGAATGTTCAGAAGAATTTGCAGAGCAGCAATGTTTTAATGTCTTTTTTGAATGTTTTTTAGGTTGGGTTGGGTTCTCAGTTCTTTTGGTAGGGAGTTCCAAAATTTAGTGGAGGCAATGGAAAAGGCTCTTTCTCTTGTTGTTGTCAGATGTGCATCTCTGATAGGAGGGATGTTTAAGCATCCTGAGTTGTTTGAACATAGGTTTCTTTGAGGATTCTGGGGGGTTATGTTTAAGCCATTTAGTTCTTGATGATTATTGTTTAGAATATTATGAATGATGGTCATTGATTTGTGTTCGATATGTGCTTTATTTGGGAGCCAATGAAGTGAGATCAATATGGGCATTATGTGTTCATTTCTCTTTGTTCCAGTCAGAACTCTGGCTGCTGAGTTCTGCAGAATCTGGAGCAGTTTGAGGTTTGAATAAGGTATTCCAATTAGTAAGGAGTTGCAGTAGTCGAAGGTGGAGAAAATTAGTAGTTATAAGACAGTTCTGAAATCATAAGGGTTAAGAAACGGTTTTAAATGTCTTAGGGTTAGAAGTCTGTGATATCCTTCTTCAGTTTTATTTGATATGTGGTTCTTGAATGAAAGTTCTTTATCGATGATAATTCCGAGGTTCCTGGTGTGGGTCAAGCAGAATTTCAAGCCCACCAATAACATATATTAGCACATTCAAAGCACAAGCAATAATGGTGTTAAAGAAACACACCCCACTCTATATTATTGTTTAAACCTTCAGAACTAAGGGATCCCAGTTCAAATATCCATTTTTATTCTTGCCAGAGAAGAAATGGATCCACATTACCTCCATGTATAAATGTTATCTGCTGTAGCACTAAAAACCTTAAATCATTAATCAAATGTCCCTGATTCATCAAATGGGAAGTTAATGGTATTTCTATATGATTACAGCGGATGAACTTCAATGTTCGGCTATTCTTATTTTCATAGCCTGCAGGGTCTTACCTATGTATATATAATTACAGGGACATGAAATCACATATATCACCTCAGATGTTTCACATGCAGTATGCACAAAGCAGTTCACATTTAAAGATAAAGGACATAATTACAATGCCATAACTTTGATGACTACCGATATTTTGATCTCCGTTCTGTAAACTGGGACGAGACTAAAATGTCTCGCAAATTTTGCAGTCTTTTAAATGCAAATAAAGGTATTAAATTTGAAAAGGGTTTTAAAAACTGAACTAATAGCCAGTGTCTCCAAATTATTTTTGAAATTTACTTAAAAACAGAAGTGTACAGCAATATGTTACGCTTGGGCTCCGGACAGGAGTCGTGCACACCACCCAGCAGGGTGGCTCCAGGTGGAGAGAGACAGGAAGCTCGAACAGAGTCAGGTACCAGGCTGGGTCAGGGCAGGCAGCAAGAATCAGAGTCTGGGTACAGGCTGGGTCAGGGCAGGCGGCAAGTGGCAGTGTCTAGTACAGGCTGGGTCAGGGCAGGCGGCAAGTGGCAGTGTCTAGTACAGGCAGGGTCAGGGCAGGCGGCAGTCAGCAGTGTCTGGGTCCAGGCTAGGTCAGGGCAGGCGGCGAGTGGCAGTGACAAGTACAGGCTGGGTCAGGGCACAGTAAGCAGGACAAGGCAGGTCAGAAGGCCCGTAGGCCACACACACACACACACGGAAGGCCCGTAGGCCACACACCAATAGCGGGGCAAGGCAGGTCAGAAGGCCCGTAGGCCACACACACACACACGGAAGGCCCGTAGGCCACACACCATAGACGGGGCAAGGCAGGTCAGAAGGCCCGTAGGCCACACACACACACACGGAAGGCCCGTAGGCCACACACCATAGACGGGGCAAGGCAGGTCAGAAGGCCCGTAGGCCACACACACATACACGGAAGGCCCGTAGGCCACACACCAATAGCGGGGCAAGGCAGGTCAGAAGGCCCGTAGGCCACACACACACACACGGAAGGCCCGTAGGCCAGGTATGGAAATCAAGGAAGAAGGCCCAAAGGCCATGCAAGGCAAGGATAGGCCCGAAGGCCGCACAAGGCAAGGCAAGGATAGGATAGGCCCGAAGGCCGCGCAAGGCAAGGCAAGGCAAGGATAGGCCCGAAGGCCGCGCAAGGCAAGGCAAGGCAAGGCAAGGATAGGCCCGAAGGCCACGCAAGGCAAGGCAAGGCAAGGATAGGCCCGAAGGCCACGCAAGGCAAGGCAAGGCAAGGCAAGGATAGGCCCGAAGGCCACGCAAGGCAAGGCAAGGCAAGGCAAGGATAGGCCCGAAGGCCACGCAAGGCAGGCTAGAGCAGGGAGCCCAGGAGCTCGATGCCGAAGCCCCGAGGCAACTGTCAGGCAGGGTTAAGAGGGCACACCCAGAGCATAGAGTGGACATAGGAGATAGACTGGGCCTGTCAGGAAAGCCAGCACTAGAGGGACCCCTGGTGGTGAGGCGGTAGCACAGCAGCCACAGCCGTAACACAATACACATACAATTCAATCCTTGGATACCTGCTGTTGTTTTTGAAAAAAAAAGATCATGATTAATGTAGAGTGCACATTTATATGCTCTACGAATAACATTTAAAGGATAAGTAAATTGCAGAAAATGATCACTTAGCTTTCAATTAAAATTCCTGTACAGAGCTGCAAATACGGCATAGCCAAAAATACTGCCCAACTGGAATATTATTTCTTAGATGGACTGGACAAAAACTACAATAGTGTAAAAGATGTTTCCTATCAGTAGGTTTGGAATATAAAGTGGTGATAAATTTCCCATTACTCACTTCCACCCATATATATAAAAAAAAGATACTCTTTGTTGATCCATTACATATGTAAATGTAAGATTTGGATCACTTGTATTCAGCATAGAAAAAAAATTCCTCTAAATAAATGCCATCAATAAATTGTAGCCATAAGAAGATTTTTCGGTAGTCAACATTTGTATGTGATTGTGTATATGTTATGTTCTCCTGCCAGGAAGCTTCTCTGTCTCCTGATACTGTCTGCTATGAACCCTCCTTGCCTGCAGAGGACCTCATTGAGCCTTACAATCAGCCTTGCTAAGCTTCTCCTTGCTGCTCTTGGCATGCCTAAGCTCCAGCCCTATGTAACCCAGCCTCACCAATGTAACTTTGCATCTTCATAGAGTCACCTTTGGCTCTCTGATCTGGCCATTCTAGCCTTGTACCTTGTCTTGAGGCCTTTGGGGCCTGTTCTGTCTTGTATCCTTGCCTTAAGGCCTCTGGGTCTGCTCTGTTTTCTATTCTGCCTTGTGGCCTTCAGGCCTGCTCTGTCTTGTACCCTGCCTTGTGGCCTATCCAGACTTTCCTGTTGCCTAGTGGCCTACTGGCCTCTAGCCTTGTTGTCTTTGGACTTCTGTGTCATTTGTTCTGTGTTGTCCTGTTCTGCTCCTACCCTTGTCTGCCTGATTTAGTCCTTGTCTAGTCCTATCCTTGTCTTTCTGGTCTTGTCTTGCCCTGCTCTTCCCTATTCCCAGTACCAAGCCTTGTCCAGCCTGTCCAAGCCTTGTTCTAGCCTGCCCTACCTTGTCCACCCGGATTCACCATCATGCATTGCCGCCACATAGACCTACTGGCCCCCAGAACCCAAGGGCTCAACCTGCAGTGGAGGGGGCTATCTAGGCAGAAGACCGGCCCTTATCTAATACAGTATCCTGCCTTTTTGTCCTGTACAGCTCCAGGGATGATGTACCCCAAGTTCAGAAACCCTGACTATATAATTTGAATATATTTGTATGTTAACCTATACAGTAATTTTTGAAGGTTGAAATAAAAAAGCATTTTGTATATATTATTTATGAATTGTATCATACATTCCTTTTGTGTGATATTATATGTGTGTTTCATATGTGCAGATACCTCTTTCTTTTTCTATGAAAGAATGATGATGACAGGTAAGATTCACAAGAGAGTGGTAGAGCGGGGAAGGGAGTGGTTGGCTGCAGCACCCAGAGGAGGAGGAGGAGATGTCGGAGCTCAGCAGTGCTGGCTTTTCAGGTGGGAATTGTAAGGAAGAGAAAGAGTAAGACAAGGGGGGGAGGGGGACGACTTAGTAAATGGGAACCAGGTTGAAATTAAGTTATGATCCCCTCCTCCCAAATGATAGTGCAAGCACAGATCAGACTTTCTCAAATCTTCTAGAACTAACAGCATATTCCCTTACCGCAGCTGGAACAGAGCAGAATGAGAGACCAAAACTGTATTCTCCCCACAGATCAAACACTTCTAAATTCTCCAGAAAGCTCAGGCACAAAACAGCAAACTTCCCTTAATTGTCTGTGAGACTTTTATTTTAATTTCCCAGATGGACAGAGCACAGTTTTCTCTCCAGGTCCCATTCTTAAAGCATTTAAGACACCTGAGCTGCCCTCTGCTGATTCACAGTGGAGGAGAGGAGGCAGCACTGCTGGACAGGTAAGAAGAAACCCAGCAATCCTGTAACGTGTGACTTTAATGCCTTCTGTGAGCTGTGCTCTCTCATCAGATGCAATTTACTGTTTGTTTCAGAAGCTTCCACCGGTGTCAGACCCTCTTAGCCAAAAGCATCTGAGATAGATCCCCCTATATATTTCCCTATAAAAATATTTTTTGGGGAAAGTAAAATGCATTTCTCAGGACTGAATCCACCTACTGGAAATGAGAAGTTCCCCCGGGATGTGATGTACTGAGGAGAGGATGAAGCCTGTTTGAGGGGACACTGAGAAGCAGAGGCAGTGACCCCTTTATCAGGACATCACTGCTCAGCTCCTGAGGGAGAAAGAAAGAAAGAAGAGAGATTCTCTCTTAGCTATCAGTTCCTGATAATCATCTGTGTGATGGTTTTAGGAAGGACCCTTCCCCCCAACCTGAAGTGAATAGAAGGTCGGAGCACTGACACTATTATCATAGCTGGTTATTCAAAACGAACCATGAGTAATTGCATTTTTCTATAAATGGATATTAATCTGTATAATCTGCAGCTGTGTATATTCATGAAACATTCCACTTCTTTTCTTTAACCCTGTCATCTTCTCCCACTGCTTTTTGGTTTCTTGAGAGATGTATCTGTAAAGGCTGATGCTGACACCGGGCAGTTCCCTGGAAGTCTGAGCCATGCAGTACCTGTATTCTTGACTTCCCTGTGGTCTCAAATTGTGTGGTCAGCAGAGGAAAGACTGAAGCTGGAAGTGGACTGGCTGGGGGTGAGAGGGCTGCCTGGCAAGAATGGTTAACTGCCAGGGGGGCTGGCTGGTTGGGAAGAATGACTTATTGAGGGCAGGCAAGCTGGCTGGTTGGCTGAAGGGGGAGGGGAGGACAGGCTTGCTGGTTGGGGAGATGGCATGCTGCCTTGGTGAGCTGGATACCAGGGTGGAGAGAGGAGTGGCCTGCTGGCTAGAACATTTGGAGAATAAATGCCAGATGTCTTTGAACGTATTTATTGTAGTGGAGACGTGTTTTTATAAAAAGCCTGACTCAGCCGAGTTTCGCCACACATCTAGTGGCTGCCTCAGGGGTTATAGTAAAATTACATCAAATACTGAAAAATTAAAAAAGACATACACAACTTAAAAAATCAATTATACAAGATATTAATATACAAACGTATAAAAGAACATTTAAAATGGTGACTTGAAACACAACATATAAAGGAGATCACGAGCTAGAGCAATTACATATGTCTAAAATGTGGTAAGGGTAAAACCTATATACGTCATGAAGTAACATGTTAAGTAAAAGTCTTGTAAGAATCTTAAAATAGACCATCTAAAGATCCCAGGACAGCAAAGAGTTTTTAAATTAAAATCCTTTACCAACTGTAAAAGTAAAGGGGTCATATATGCAGTGATCTGTCCATGCAACAAATTATATATTGGTAAAACAATTAGAGAATTTAATAAAAGGATCATAGAGCATAAAAGCAGTATTAATCGGTCGATTACATCAAAACCACTAGTAGAACACTGTGTTACAAATAATCACAAATTTAATGACTACAAATTTTATGTCATATAACAACCAGCAATGAGTTGGGGGAAGGGGGGTAATTTAGATAGACTACTCCTCCAACTAGAACAGAAATATATTTATGATTTCAATATCGTTGCTCCATATGGTTTAAACCCAAGATTAATTATTGTTTTTTTATAATTAATTTTAATATACTGTTTAAAGATTTGTTCCTAATGTGGTATACTACCTATATAAGTCTTATTATCCAAAAAAATATTTGAGCTGTTTTAGATGTCAGCTTGAAGTAATTTTACACAGAATATTTATTATGTTTAACCCCTTTTTTTCTATGAGTTAATTTGGTCTAATATTTAATGTTATATTTTTTGGTTATTTTTATATTTATTTTTATCCTTATATTTATTTATTTATTTATTTATTTATTAATTACCAACATGTTAATAACAGATGCAATAAATTTCGCCCCACTAGTTATATTTTTTATAACTGTAATACAACTCTTCTATTTTTTCCACAATTTTTTTGAGAGTTCCTTGAAGACGAGATCAACATGCTCTGTAGACACACCCCTTAAATGATTGACATAGATTTTGGTGCCAATCTTTTGTTTTAAGACAGCACTGAGTATATGCACACTTTCTGTTTGTAAGAAGTGGAGAGAGCACATCCGACTGCAGTTTAAATGGTACATCTGACTTGCTCTATTTAAAGTTGTTTGAATAAATGTTGTGGTTTTAAAAATATTCTTTTGACAAGGGAAACAGTATATGCATTTCATTGAGCATTTTATATTGCCTTTAGTTTTTTACCTCCTGAGTTTTTTGAAGAGTGTATCATTTTTATATGTCCTTTGCCATAAGCACCTGGGTTACTAAGGTTTGATTTTTGTAGCCAGTTCTACAAATTATTTCTGTCACTTGTGCACACTATTAGAGATGTGCATTCGTTTATCACGGATTAGGCAGCAATGGATGGCCGGCCATTGCTCCTACCATGTGACAGGGGCCGACCAATGGCACCGGTAGCCCCTGTGACATTGTAAGGGCAAAGGGCCATCAGCGCCATTTCGATTCATAGCAGGCCCAACGGCCTGGAGGGAGAGATCGCTCGCGGGACCCCACTGGACCACCAGGGCTTTAAGTAAGTCTTGGGGAGAGATCGGGATGGTGGTGGTGGTGGGGGGTTATAATACAGTAAATTTGAAGGGTTGGGTTGGGGTTTTTTTTTATTTGGATTTTTTTTTTTTTGATTCATTTTTCCGGGTTTGGGTCAGGTTTCAGCTTCGTTTTTGCCGAAAAACGATCCGTGGGAAAACTAATTTTCCCACGAAGTGCCCGAACTGAAATCTGACCCGATCCAGAAAAACAAAACTCATCTCTAGTCATTATTACTGTTAATATTTCTCACTGAAATAGGGGATTTATTATGATTTCTCATAGGGGAGTAGTAGGCTAGCCTTGACTCTCAGATTCTTCCCTCTGTTCCCCTATTATACCATCAATCCATCCCACCTATCTCCCCCCTGCTAAGCCTTGAAAGGTCAACAGCTATCAAAGCATTGCCATTAAATCTGCCAGCAATGGGGGGGGGGGGGGGGGTGTCGCCTTATTTGTTTAGGAACAAAACAATTATTTCTCTGAAATTCAATCTCAAGTAAATGACATCACTTTTTACCAGCCCTAGAATGGCAAACCATTATTATTGATCTAGTTAATACAGAACATGATAATCATCATAGCACTCAAAAAGAAAGAGACATTTTATTGATCTCTCATCCCATGGTTCCAATCATTTATTGCTTGCCTAAAATGCATACGATTTTTTTTTGATCTACCTTGCTTGGCCTATTATCTCTTTGAAAGATTCTGATTTGGAACCCCTCTCTACAAGGTTGGACAAATGTCTTAAATCATTTGTAGCAATGACATCTTCACATATTCGGGATTCCAGTTATATTTTGGTTAACTTACAAAACATCACAAATCTACCAAATTCATTGTTGTTGGTTACGGTTGACATCTATTCTCTATATACAAATATTGCTGAAAATTGGGCTATGGAAATTATTCAAGAGATCTTGGAGCAACTTACTGATGACTTGCATTTTTAAGTTCCCTTGCCAAATCGGCCCCTACTAGAAATTACTTTCTCTTTCAATAGCAGTTCTGCTTACAAGGTAAAGGTATGGGGGCCACAATGAACCCCAATGTCGTCAACTTGTATGTCAGTAAATTTGAACAGATTTTTCTTGTTGCTGGTCCTTTTCAAAGCCATAACTTCCTGTGGTGCAGGTACATTGATAATGTACTTTTTTTATGGTTGGGCACTGTTGGAATAGTTACATGCATTTTTGGTTTGGCTCAGTGCTTGTGATATGAATCTACAGTTCACCTATCAAGCTGATTATAACTCCGTTGCCTTTTGGGCTTTTGCCATTAAGGTATGCAATGGTCATTTTGAATTTTCCATCTATAGGAAGCTGACGGATCACAACACCTTGCTTCATTTTGACAGTTGTCATCCACATCACAAAATGCAATCTACATAAGGGACAATTTTTAAGGTTAAGGATCTTATGTTCATCTGTGTCTCAATTTAAAATCCAGGTGCAAAACATGATCTCTCAGTTTTTGGAAAGGAGTTATCCAGATTTGTGCATATAAATGTGCATATAAAAGTGCATTTTTCTGAATCCTAAGCTATCATTTATATCTCAATTGAAAGAGACTCAGCAATATCCAATTTGTGTTAGACAGGTAATTTTAGACTGTTGGTCTGTTTGAGCAGTTCATTCTGTTTTTGATCCATATTTCAAACTCTCTAGAAATTTGCATGATTGTCTAGTTCATTCTTATGTGACTGCAGGATCTATTTTGTCTTGGAGTGACTGTGCAAGTTTGTTGTCATCAGGTGCAGGTTTCAACACCTGTACCTGTTGCTTTGTATGTCTGCAAGCAATTACTGGTTCCACAGTATACTTTAAAGATCATGATCTTGTGAAATTACATTTGATTGCTTTTGTCATTCAAAACAGATAAGTTATTTTGTGTTGTGCTCATATTTGCTTATATATTTAGGCAAAATCATGAGGATTTTTGCTAGAGAACGGTGGAACACCAGAGCTGCATAGTTAACCAAAGGGTGGAAACATCTATGGCTAATTGCTGTCTTTATTTTCGACATACCTTGGATTCACTCAACAGGGGCATTTTGGACCTCATAGTTTCTTCAATTTGGGGTGGCAATTTGGTCCATCATCTATTACAGCTGGAACAGCAATGGCTTTATCATCTCAAACGTTTTTCCACATGGGATGAACAGTAATATTGATTGGTTTGTATTTCTTTAAAAGTTTGACTGAGTGTATTTCAAACCTTTTTGATTGGTGTATTGGAGTCATATGATCACACTAGCATGCTGATATTATCATTATTTAAGTTCAGGCTATGCATCCTCCTGAGGCAGGTGCAATGAAACGTCGATACTGGGATCCAATGGGGATTAATCTTGTGTCCTTTAGGGAATTTGGAATCCAGTTTTAAAAGGTAAGTGTTCTGATTTCAACTATATGGCACACAAGACTGACTAATAATTTTTGGCATCCCTACTACAAAAATATGTAAGAAATTATTTGTAAGTTTGTTCACTGCACTTTATTTATTTAACATGTAGGGGTGGATAGCTTCATTAAAAGTTTGTGTGATGAAGCACCATGTTTGATCAGGTTTTGCTTGGCTTAATAAAATAGGTTATTGCCCACTTGTTTGGGCATCCATAGTATTGAATTGTGGGGACATTATATGTTCTTTTTTTTGAAAGCATAAGACCTGACAGACAGCATGTTCTCCCAGGTCATCAGAAGCCCAATACCTTCTCAAGTATGAGCTTCTTGTTCAGTAAGTAAAGCAATGGGGAAGAAAGAGCCACTGTGGGGTGTGTGATTACAAGCTGGTTCATAGGCCCTGCACTCCATGACTTCTGCCTCTGAAGGGGGCAGCTCAAATAAGCATTTGCACAGGGCAGCAAAAGAGGAAGCATTGGCCCTACAGTTAAAATCTAAACATTAATGAGCATGAGTAGCCTGGTTATTTTGGACAACAGTCTTACTAATATTGGTGACTATATGGATTATTTGATATGGAAGAGGACCTAGGTAATTAGACATGGAAGGATACATGGGTGGTGGATTAAGTGTGGGACTTGTAAGATCTAAACAGGAAGACACCAAAGCCTGAAAGGATCTCAGTGAAGGTCATGGCCTACAAGTGAAGGCAATGATGTACCAGTTGTTCAGCACTAAAACAGAATTTCAACAGACTTGGATCTTATATGGAGGGCAGTGTTAAGAATAAGATTGAAAGATCAGATAAAAGGCATGGCAAGGAGCAGAAGCTGATTTAAAGTTTGTTACCCTGAACTTAACATCTTATCCCTCCAATACAGAACAGGATGAGATCTGATAATAGAACTCTTTGTCTGAACAATCGTTTCTCAATGTAATGTTTTACATTGAAAGCTACTGCAAATGAGCTAAATGTAACACCTGTAGCTGTGACTCTTTATGAATGTTTGTCTTGTAAAATGCTCAGAGCTGTAGTTACTGAGGGGTAGCTATTCAAAGCTGGCCGTCTAAGTAACTTAGCCATTTAGAACTTATTTTATGTATATTCAGCAGCACGACAAAGTCGTTGAATATCGTATATATATATATATATATATATATATATATATATATATATATATATATATATATATATATATGCACTTAGCTGGATAAGTCTAACTGGCTAAGTTTAAACCAGCTCTATGACGCATTTAAACTTATACGGATAATGATGAATATCGGTAGTTAGCTGTATAAATTATATAGCTAAGTTGCTCTGGCCCAATCCGTCCAGTACACGCCCCCTCTTTGTGTGTATAACTTTTAGTTGTAAATGTGACTTATATGGCTAAGTGCTGGCCGCTGAATGTAGGTGCATATTCAGCAGCTGCTACTTAACCGCATAAGTCCTGCTTATCCAGCTTAATAGTGCTGAGCAATCTTTGAGTATTGGGCCGTGAGTGACATATACATTTCAAATAAATAAAGTTTGTACAGTTCAGTGACATTTAGGTCTAGGTCCCAAAGCACAGTAGATGGGTCACTTCTAACATATCAGTTTCACATGAGGAATAACAATAATAGTCTGAACATAATTTCTAATTTCTTCTTATAACTTTAGGACAAATGTGATGGACATGGAAAATATGACAATGGTGACAGAATTCATTATTCTGGGACTTTCTGATAATCCTCAGCTGCAGATTCCTCTCTTCCTGGTCTTCCTGCTCATCTACGTGATCACTCTGCTTGGTAACCTTGCGATTATCACAGTGACCTGTGCTGACCCCCACCTGCATACCCCCATGTACTTCTTTCTCAGTAACCTCTCACTCACAGACATCTGCTGCACCTCCACCATCACCCCAAAACTGCTGAGGATTTTCCTCTCAGGGGATAAGACCATTTCCTATGCTGGATGCTTTCTGCAGCTCTATTTCTTCATGGGTCCTACCTGTGTGGAGATCTTTCTCCTCACTGCCATGGCTTATGACCGTTATGCTGCAATCTGTGACCCCTTACGCTATTCCCTCATCATGAGTCAGAGAGTCTGTGTCCTGCTGACAGCCGCTTCCTGGATCATTGGCTTTCTGCCTACTGGGGCAATCACAGCTTCTGTCTCCCGCCTCTCTTTCTGTGCCTCTAATGTGATCAATCATTTCTTCTGTGAGCTCATGCCACTGTTAAAGCTTTCCTGCTCTGACACAGCCGGCCCTGAAATCATATTGTTTTTTGAAGCTGCATTGATATCGCTGCCTGCTTTCCTAGTGACTCTCATATCTTACATCTACATCATCTCAGCCATCTTGAGGATCCGCTCTGCAGAGGGGAAGCTTAAAGCCTTCTCCACCTGCTCCTCCCACCTCACTGTAGTTTCCATATATTATTTGTCACTCTTCTCCATGTATCTAAGACCCACTTCGACATACTCCAAGGAGCAGGGTAAAATCCTGTCTGTTTTATACACCACTCTGACCCCCATGCTGAACCCCATCATTTACAGTCTGAGAAATATGGAGGTGAAAAATGCTTTGAGAAAAGTCATGGGAAAACAGCTCATGGGAGTAGGTAGTGTATAAATCACAGCAGGTTATAAGATGGAGGAGACTCCAGTTTCTAGTAGGCATCCATGGATGACTTATTTACAGCTGAAAAGAATCAGACCTTACTTAGATAATGGGGTCCTTAAGATACTGGTAGTGTTTCTGGTATTGGGAACACTAGATTATTGCAGTGGGTTGCTGGTGGGCAGGCCAAGTTGTGAAATAAATAAGCTGCAACATATTCAGAATATGGCAGTGAGATTAATGTGAAAAAATTAGGAGGGACTGAACATCACCATTGTTAGCTTTGTTACATTGGATCACACAGGCAAAAAGGGTAAAGTTTAAAACAATTATGATGACTTATTGTTGATGTGGGAACGGGCTGAAATACTTAGTGAATAAGCTGCAATAGTAGATGGAAGCTTGCCAGTAACTATCTGAAATTAAGAAGAGGGTTAAGATGCATCGATTCCCTTTTAAAGAGGGAAGAAATATCTGTTAGTACTGGCTATTTATATGTTGTTTATCTATGTTCATTTTATGTTTTAGTAAGTTGATTTTGCATTTTCATACTTTTATATGTGTGATTTTATGTGAACCAACTTTAATGTCTTTGACAAATTATGCAGTATGTAAGTGTTCTGAAATAAATAACAGAGTTCAGTTTTCAAAAGGTTGTAGTTACACATGTAAGTAGCATATACACACATAGGCAGCATTTTGCAAAAGCCAGAACTTGCACTTATTTACAGCGTCTCACTTAAAAAGGGGTGGTTTAGGAACATTCCGGAATGAGTATTGGAAATTCACAACCAAGTTAGAATTTATGTAAGTGGCATGCACACATACGTTATGAACTTATCCTTGCATTTAACACCTGCTAATCATGCTGGTCTTTTCATGAATGTTTGGGTGGGAGTTTTAGATTAAGTACACAGCTATGGAATTCTATTCTCAGACACTTGAGACTAATTCCTGATATTAATGCTTTCGTGAACAACTGAAAGCATTTCTAGTTAATGAAACTTTCATGAATATTTAAACTATTTTACATATCTGTATTGATGTATTATTACTTTCTAATCAATGTTTTATTGTACACCCTTTAGTTCAATTTTAACAAAATCAATCAGGTCAATAAAGCAGAAAAGATGAATATAAAGAGCATCTGGAAAGCTATGACTACAAATGCTCATAGTCTGGGCAATAAAATCCCAGACCTGCAGGCCCTAAGGGTGGAGGAGGACTTGGACATTGTTGCTGTTATGGAGACTTGGTTCACCGATTCTCTTGATTGGGATATGGCCATCCCGGGCTATAACTTGATAAGAAAGGACAAAGAGGACATAAAAGGGGGAAGACTAGCGCTTTATATCAAAACCAATATCCAGGCAACTTTATTGCAAGGGACATGGGGTAGAGAAGTAGCATTGTGGACCATCCTAAAAAAAAAAAAATGGTGCTTCCATTTTTACTGGTGTGATCTACAAGACACAAATGGAAGAATCAGACAGAGCTCTCATTGGAGTGGAGGAGTAGCCTAGTGGTTATACTAATGGGTTTTGATCCAAGGAAACCAGCGTTCAAATCCCACTAGCACCCCTTGACATTGAGTAAGAAACTTTACCCTGCATTGCCTCAAGTACAAAATTAGATTACAAGCCTTGTAGAGATAAAGAAATACCTATATTATCTGAAAAAGTGAAATATAAAAATCTAAATAAACACCCAAAAGTTGGGAAAGTGTTGCTTGTTGGAGATATTAATCTGTTGGATGTGGATTGGAGTATCCCTTCTTCTGAATGCTATTCAAGGGGCTCTCATCAAACAAATGGTAACTGAACCCCTACTTGATCTGGTGCTCATTAAGAGTGATATCATCTCTAAAGTTTGGCTAGGGGCTTGCCTGAGCATCAGTAATCATTAGATGATGTGGCTCAGTTTTGTGAATAGGATACAGAGAAGTCACATGAAGACCTAAGTTATGAATTTTAAAAATATGGACTTTGTCAAAATGGGGATTTACTTGGAGGAAGAACTGGAAGACTGAGAGAAAATGGATGAAGTAGAATAACAGTGGGCCAAATTAAAAGGAGCTATTTCAACAGCAATAAATCTATATGTTAGAATAGTAAACAAGAGTAAGAGGAAAAAGAAACCTATGTGGTTCTCTAAGGAGGTGGCTGAAAAAAATAAAAGCAAAAAGAATATGTTCAAGAAGTATAAAGGATCCCAAAAATACCTTTTCCAATGGAAAAAATCAGTAGAACTAGGGGTCATGAAATGAAACTCCATTGAGGATGACTCAGACCCGTCAAGAAATATTTCTTCACGGAGGTGGTGGTGGATGCCTGGAATGCTCTTCTGGAGGAGGTGGTGAAGACAAAATCAGTGAAAGAATTCAAAGGGGCATGGGATAAACACTGTGGATCCCTGAAAACTACAGGATGAAAATGAAGAAATGAGTGCATGGGGATAGCTTGCTGGTGTGGTGGTTTCTACCCCTAACCAATAAGCCTGATACTTTTGATTCAACTCAACATTGCTCTCTGCTTCAATGGCAAGGGGTAATGGTGAACTGTATTCAAACAGCAACCAACGAGGACCTGACTTTTCAGCCTGGGAATCGGTTAAGCATGGAGGAAACCTGCACAGCGTGGCTGATGCTATCATGGGTTTGCTAGGCAGACAGGATAAACCATTTCTGTATTTCAATAAGGATGTTAAATAAATACATAAGTAATGAAGTGGTGGGAGGTCAGGGTCAAGTGCTGGAAGATCTAAGGGAACTGGTAGAAGTGTGAGTTAACTGGTGGAGATGTTGGTGAAGTAGTGATTAAAAGTGTGGCGGAGTAACCTCAAGGTTAGAGCAATAGGCTAAGAACTAGAGAATCCAAGGTTCAAAGCCTACGCAGGTAGAACTGACAGGCCGATGCAGAAAGGTACACTCAGGTAAACAAATAGCTTAGCCCTCATCTAAATGCACATTTTGTGAGCGTAGACCTTTCTGTTGATGCAGCAAAATGTTTTATGCTCACAAAATGTGCGTTAAAAACTGTGAGTAATGCTTAGCGTCTATGCATTGAACTCTCATGCAAATGAGGGCATTAAGCAATACTCTCTTATGCAGAGCAGTACAGTGGCCTAACCCGTTGGAAACACCTCCTGGGTCAGAGATGGAGTTATGTTTCCAATGCTGATTAGAGCTGCAATAATGGGCCCACTGCTGATGCTTGCAAAGCCTGTGCTTCTACTTGATTTGATGGTAGCTTTCATAGACAGGAGAGCACAAAGAAGGTCAGCAGATTCATCACCTCACCCAGATCAGCTGAAGAAACTGATCCAGTCCAGGTTTTGCCCCATTACTCAGGGAAGGGGAGGTCAATATTCAAAATATTTTACGTGGGTAATTAAAGAGGCAAGGGGGCCATAAAATGCTCCCTCCTCTGAGGGTAAAAGTGCTGCAAAGTGGTAGGCTTGGGGTAAGGAGCAACAGACAATCAACGGGGCAGTCACTTCCTGAATTTTCAGAGAGATCCTTCTTACTCAGGGACCTTTCCCACCAGAAGGGACACTTTAGGAATGCACAAGGGTCCCTGAACTTGATGTTCCTTTTCTGTTTCCAGGACTCTTGTGACTCAGGTATCAGGTGACTTTGACAGGACCCAGTTCATGGGCTTGAGTATGATGCTGAATCTGGAGTCACTGGGATGTCAATATAAGACCCCAGATTGCTGCACTGCACAAGTGATGGTCATGCACCCAGCCAATCCCTCTTCTCTTGTGCAGAGACTGAGACACTTCCTTGAGGGTTTGGTGAGACAGTGGCAGTGCTTTTTACTGGATGTTTTTACATAGCTATGTTTAATATCAAGGTTCAGTTTGCCGATGCAAATCGAGAGGAAATCTTTACAAGGCAGTTTGTATCTGCGTGACAGAATGGCACAGATGCTCATTTACCAATGTCTAAGGATGGCTTCTTTGTGATCTGTTCATTCTGTACAAGTTGTATTATAAAAACTTTGTGATCATTGCTCCTCAGAATGTAAGCTTTACAATCCCTGAAATTATTTTCCTACAGCTCTGCAGGAATGCTCTCAGTAATAATGTCACAAGGACAACCTTCGAAATGCTGGAGAGACAGCATATGAATGATACATAAATTGAGGATCAGAAATATCCAGGAGTGATGTCCAAGTTAGAAGAGTAATGTCACAATGGTGCATAACTCCCTAAATGTCACAGTGACCTGTAACTCAATAGTAATGATGTCACAGTTGTTATTTCTCACAGGAGTGATGTCACAAGTCACAATGGCAGATAACTCCCTAAATGTCACAGTGACCTTTAAGTCAATGGTAATGATGTCACAGTTGCTATTTCTCACAGGATCGATGCCACATGCGGTGATTCTATGCCTGCTGTGCTTCAGGAACTTACTTCCCCAGGAGTTTCCGCAATGCGATTTTTATCTCCTTGTAGACAAAGGGATTCAGCATGGGTGTGACAGCTGTGTAGTACACGGACTGGATTTTACCAAGGTCTGGGGAAGATACAGAGGTGGGTTTCAGGTGCATGCAGAAAATGGACATGTACAACACAGAGATAACAGTAATTGCGTTTATATGCCATCTACACAAAGGCCCGAAGCGGCTCACAGCAGAACATACACTTCAGGGTGTGCATCCCTGTGAGACGCAGGCGGAGACATGTTTGCCCTTTGCGTAGCGGATCCTCAGGATGGTGGAGATCATGCGGGTGTAAGATACAACAAGTTAAGTAGAAAGAAAGGTACCCAATACTAATACCACTGACAAGGTGCATTAGCATCCTGGGCAATTGCCCATCTTGTCCGCCCTGCTAGTCGGCTTGAGAATAAAAAGACAAATGATTTCCATCCTCTATGGTTTCTTAGACCTCTAGCTTTTTTCATAAAGTTTCTAAGACAGTCTTCTCCCCCTGCTCTAATGAAGCACAGAAAGATCATCTTGCAGAGGCTCTCCTGTCTCTTAAAGGTTCCCTGGGTCCTTGCAGTTTTTTCCAGCTGATAAACCCTCTCTTTCACAGAGCTGTACCTGTCTCTCCACAACCTTTCACAGCTTTCACGTATATTTTTTCACTCCCATTTTTTTCCCTTCGTCACTCCTCCTTTCATATATTTCCAGTAACTGCCGTAGCTTCTCCCTGCACCAGTCCACAGATTGCAGCTTTTCTGTCCTACAGCTTTCCCTCTCAGAAACTATTCTTTCTCACTCATACAGAGCTGCCTGCAATTTAAAACAAACAAACAAACAAAAAAGGGGTCCCATCTCTTTTTTTTTTGTTTGTTTTATTGTAATCTGCTTCCCTGTGACGGCACAAGGCACTTAAGATCTGTGGGAAACAGCTGTAATAAAACTGAAGCTTTTTATTGTTCACACACAGGCAGGCAGCTGCTTTCTCTTTCACACAGGTCGCCCTTTCTGAGAGACCCTGGAGGAAATTTGCTCCTCTTCTCTTTTATTATTCCCCCATTCCCAGCTTCTTTTCTAACCCGTTTTTTTACAGCAGCAACAACAACCGCCGCCGCCGCCGCCGCCGCCACATTACATAAGCAGCTCCCCCGCCTGAAGCGCCACGGCTGAGCAACGGCTCTAACCGCCCTCCTTTATCAACTCCCCCGCCCCGCCCCGCCCCGCCCACTCAGCAACGAGCCCTGCCGCGCGCGCCTTCCCGCCCTCGCGGGGCTTCATCTCGGCCTCTGTCAGCAGCGCACGCGCGCTCTCCCGTTCTCACTAAACCCCAAGCCTCTTCCTCCTCTCTCTCTACCCGCCCGCAACAGTGCTGTCCTGCAGCTCATTACGGTCCTGCTGCTGCCTCCTCGCCTTGTGCTTCTTCAGCGCCCGAACCTAAACTCGAACAAACTGCCCCCTCCCCCCCGCTCCTGCCGTATCCCGTCCCTTTAAAGGGATAGGGCCCCGCCTCACCCGCTGTGAGCGCAAAACGCGGAACCTGTGAACCTCACTTACAGATGCAGCACGGGGGGCTCAGGAGCTATTTCCCAAATGGTTTCCTCAGGGCCTGTTTTACTTCTTGGTTCCTCACCGTGTATATGAGGGGGTTCAGCATGGGCGTGACGGCCGTGTAAAACACGGACAGGATTTTGCCCAGGCCCAGCGAAAAGGCTGAGGCCGGGGTCAGATAGACGCAAAAAATGGACACGTAAAAAATGGAGACAACGGTGAGGTGGGAGGAGCAGGTGGAGAAGGCTTTGCGTCTCCCCCCCGCGGAGCGGATCCTCAGGATGGCGGAGATGATGTAGATGTAAGAGATAATCGTCAGCAGGAAGGGGAGCAGCGACGTGAAGCTTCCGTCCAGGAGGATCAGGGTTTCGATGCTGGCCGTGTCTGTGCAGGAGAGCTTTAACAGCGGTGAGAGGTCACAGAAGAAATGATCAATCTTGTTGGAGCCGCAGAACGACAGGCGGGAGAAAAAGACCGTGGTGGGCATGGAGTTCAGAAATGCGCTGATCCAACAGGCGGCTGCCATCAGGATGCAGACTCTCCAATTTATGATGTGCGGGTAACGCAAGGGGTGGCAGATTGCAACGTACCGGTCGTAAGCCATGGCGGTGAGAAGGAAAATCTCAACACCAGCAGACCCAAGGAAAAAGTACAACTGTGTGAGGCAGCCAGCATAAGAAACAGTGTTGACCCCTGAGAGGAGGATCCCCAGAAGTTTTGGGATGATGGTGGAGGTGTAGCAGATGTCTGTGAGTGCCAAGTTACTGAGGAAGAAGTACATGGGAGTGTGCAGGTGGGGCTCAGCACAGACCACTATGATAATCACAAGGTTCCCCAGCAGGGTGATCAGGTAGATAGGGAAGAAGACCAGTAAAAGAGGAATCTGCAGCTGGGGATTAGCAGAAAGTCCCAGAATAATGAACTCTGTCACCATCGTCCTATTTTCAATATCTATACGTTCCATTTCTCTTGTCCTGGGGATGTGAGAAGAAATGAGAAAAAGTATATAGGTTCAGTTCACATTGTATTTAATTTTACTGCCATTCTACTGATATTGCAGGGCCAGTGGAGAAAGTCCCTGATCTGCACCTTATCTAGCATAGCATGAGACAATTGACCATGTATTGGTTGAACTGTGCTGTTTCAGAATAGTCTCTCTGCGCATTGCATAAGTGTTAATCCAGCATCAAGAAGTGATGTGAGCACAGGGGTGAGATGGGGAGCTTCAAAGCCTTGAGCATTAAACTTGCTCCGGTTTAATGGAATAAGCTGTGAGTGGCAAATGGTCACCTGAGAAAATGAAATAAAACCAGTAGAACATTTACAGAAGGCCACTGGTATGGGAAAAAAATCTGATAATGCAACAAACTCTTTAAAAAGTTCATCAGCCAAGTGTACTCTGTTATTGAATGGATAATGGGAAAAACTGCAAGGTTTGTATTCAAGTAAGATAATTCATTATTGTAAATTTATTTTTAATATATATGTATTTTCTCCTCTGATTTTCCTTTTCCTATATTATTTTTTATATTCCTTGACTCTGGTTTCCTCTCACCCCAACAATGATTGAGTCATTATGACAGCTCTGAATATTACGCACACATTTGTACATTGAACTGCATATAACAATCACTGTTGGGGTGAGAGGAAACCAGAGCCAAGGATTATAAAAACTAATATAGGAAAAGGAAAATCAGAGCAAAAAATACATATTTATGAAAAATAAATTCACAATAATGAATTAGCTTACTTGAACAAATACAAACCTTGGAGTTTTTCACATTATCCATTCAATAAATGGAAGCCTCAGCAGAATTTAGTGATGGTATCGCAATACATTATTAATGTGATGCCATCACTAAATTCTGGTGAGGTTTCCAACTCCTTACGAGGTTACTTTATAATATTTAAGATAATGTTTTGTCAGGAAAAGTCAGATTAAGACAAAATTTTTTTGCCTCGATCCCAGATGAACAGAGAGAAAAAAATAATGTACCTGAGTTCACATACAAGAGTCGGTGACAAATCCAGGGATTAAAACTGAGGTGCATAGAGATAAAGTGACCTTCCTCTCCTGAAGTCATTCAAGCTAGGATTATAACTGAGGCACAGAGAGAAATGTATGTTAGTATTTACAATTTGACATTCATATAATTCACACAATTATAAATACTAGATGGACTCCAGGATGATGTAATATGGCTACTCTTGGCAAGGAAGGTCTGAGCTCAATGCAAGTTTCTAAATAGAATTCTAACTAGTAATTAATGTGAGAATGTTGCTTGCAGATGTTAGTATAATCTTATATTTAAGCTTTCATTGCTTTGGCCTTACCTTTCCTGCAAAGCTGGATTCTGTTGTCCACAATGAATTGGGTAGTGGGGTATCTCAAACATTTATAGGTTTCACAGATGGTTATAAATCATGGTCTATCCACTGGGATTTTCTTGAAAGGTTTTATATTAATTGGTCTATCGGGATCATATATTCTATATTCATTCTATGTTTTTAATTAATCTAATGTTTGACTAAATTAGAGCAAAAATGATAATAGGCAAAAGTCCAACCACCAAATAGGAATGGCCAATGAGAAAAGGAAGGACATCAAAGGTTCATAACAATGTCTATAAGGTTCAAGATTTTATTGTATTTAGAGATAATCAAAATGTTTAAATTGTCAGCATCAAGCAAATCATTCATATCATTCTTAGTAATTTCATGGTCCCCCGACAAGGGCCATATTTCGAGAAGACTGTATTGGGAGACTGTATTGGGTATACTTTACTCATCTACAATATATAAGTACTGTTATCTGAGCATTGAACTTCCAGAACCAAAAGGTAAAAAGATCCAGAGAAAATACTCTCTAAGAATGGATATTGGATAATGGTTAGATTCCAAAATGTTTTTGTAGTAGTTTTATTGGGGATTTATCAGGTCTGCCCCACAAAATTATGGTAATATCTGTTTCAATGTGTAGGTTACCCCATGCTTATCAAGTTCCCAGACCCTAAAAGGCAGGGCCCTTGTTGGTTGCTGTTTGAATCCAATTCTCCATTACTCCTTGCCATTGAAGCAGAGAGCAATGTTGGAGTTGCATCAAAGTATTAGGCTTATTGGTTAAGGGTAGTAACCACACATCATCAAGTTACAGACCATAAAAGTTGGGGCCCTCAGTTGCTGTTCAAATCCAATTCCTCTTTTCCCCCTGCCATTGAAGCAGAGAGCCATGATGGAGTTGCATCAAGAGTATGAAGGCTTATTGGTTAAGGATTGTATCTGCCACACCAGCAAGTTACCACATGCATTCTTTTCATTTCCATTCTTTAGCCTTTATCCCATGCCCCTTTGAATTTTTGTCTTCACCACCTCCTCCAGAAGGGGCTTCCAGGCATCCACCACCCTCTCCATGAAGAAGTATTTCCTGATGGTTCTGAGTTGTCCTCCCTGGAGTGTCATTTCATGACCCCTAGTTCTACTGATTTCTTTCCAATGGAAAAGGTTTGTCAAATGTGCATCACTAAAACCTTTCAGGTATCTAAAACTCTGTATCATATCTCCCCTGTACCTCCTCTATTTCAGGGTATAACATATTCAGATCCTTCAGGCTCTCCTCATAGGTCGCTGTTCTCTGGACCACCTCCATCCTTACTTTGATATGGACTCCAGATAATGCCCTTGTACAGGTTCTCACCAAGGACCTGTACAAGGAGATTATCATCTCCTTTTTTGTTACCGATTATTCCTCTCTCTATGCAGCCCAGCATCCCTCTAGCTTTAGCTATCACCTTGTCACATCGCTTCACCACATTAGATCTCCAGACACTATTTTTCCAAAAACCCTCTCTTGGTCGGTTCAATCAATTTATTGGAGTCTAGGTTACAGATTGTGTTCACAGTTTTGTGGTTAATTATTAAGGGTAATTTTCAAACAGTTTGCATAATGGTGAAGTCTGCTTGTGCATCCTACACACAGCGTTCATCAAGTATTTCAAAATGAACATGTATGCCCAATTTTATAACTTCCCCTAACCTTCCCCCCCAGCCTTACTCTACCCCCCTCAAAAAAAATTGTTATCTTACCTTTTGCACCTGCCTCTGGTCAGGCGCAAGTTGCGCGTGCTGGCCAACTGCCGGCGCGTGAACCTCTGCACAGCAGGAAATGGCCGCTGTGCCAGGAGCCACTGACCCTGCCCACATCCCACCCATGCCCCCCTCCCCACTCCTTTTTGCAAGTCCTGGGACTTACACGCGTCACCGGGCCTTTTTTAAATAGGCCCGGCGTGCACAACCTTTTAAAAATCTGACCCACGATGCACATAATTACATCTGCCTTTCTGGATGTGTAACCTGCGTGATGTAAATTCCATGCCTAATTTTAAAATTAAAAAAATATTCATGGAAATCCTAACTCTGCCCCAAGCCAACCCCTGGAATGTCTATCTTCAGATCGTGGAAGACTCTGCAGGAAACCGGGGAATACCCGTACTTTTACACAAATGATCCTGGCGCCATTTACCCACATAACACCATGTTATTTATATATTTATTTAAAAAATGTATTACCCACCTGGTACATAGCAAAACATTTAGACTATCAGAGCAAGTACATCACTAAAACATTCACGTTATCAGTACAGATGAACAGGGCAATGTAAAAAAGCATAGCAGCTCATAAACAGCTTTGAAAATTACCACCATTATGATTTATTTAAATTTTATTTAGATTTTAGTTCTCGCCTTTGCCTATCCATTTCAAAGCAAGTTGCAACTGAATATAGTTCAATACAAATGCAGTTTTAAAATGGTACAAAAATCCTGAAACCCACCCATGCAGCAAAGTCCCAAAACACAGCCAGCAGGACTTGGCCCCTGTTCTTTCAGCTAAAACGTTGGCTTAAAAAGCAATGCCTTTGATTTCCTGCAGAATAATACATAGGGTAATAGTTCTGAAGAGGATGTAGAGGTTGGGAGCAGCATAGCTAACTGTGAGGCTGGAGAGGTTGAAGAAATGGGAGCCTAATAGCTAAATGCCCTCATCCTGACAATGGCCAGGTTAGCAGAGGACAGTGAGGAGGAAGCTATCCCTGCTTGTTGTATGTCCTCAGGATTCTACCCTGTGTGTAACGTTGCAGCAGGTCCACCAACGTTTGTGGCATCGCTGCTCAAGTACAACGAAAAACAAAAACACAAATTCAACAGCCAGCCAGTGGGATTCTAGAGATAGATGGCTGGGCTGAAAAGGATGAATCCCAGGGCGAATATTGTGAACGATACATTGAACTCCTTAGCTCAGTAAGCAGCAGCGGTAAATAAAAAAAAAAAAAAAGTAAATAGATGTTAGAAATATTCAGAAAGGAATACAACTGAGAATATCATAATGGCACTGTTTAGATCTATGGTGTGACCACATCCTGAGCACTGTGGGCAGTTCTGATCGCTACATCTAAAAAAAAAGAAAATATATATATAGGATATCTAGCAGATACAGAGATGGTAAACAAAAATGATCAAGAGAATGGAGCAAGTCCCTTATGAAGATTTGGGCTGTTCAGCTTGGAGATGAGAAACCAGCTGGTAGTAGATTTCAAAGAAATTTAAGAAAGTATTTTTTCAGTCACTGCACCTTAAACTGTGGAATTTGTTGAAAGAGTATGTGGTCGAGGCTGGTAATATAGCAGCTAGATTTAAAAAAAAGGTTTGGCCAAGTTCCTGAAGAACTGATCTGTTAACAATTAGTAGCCAAGAAGACCTAGGGATTTCTTCCTCTTACTTCTGGGAGTGGCTCTTCGCATTATGATCTGCTGGGTAATTTCAAGTGACTTGGATTGGCCCCTGTTATAGACAGGATGCTGGGCTCAATGGACCATTGGTCTCATCCAGCACCATACTTCATACTTTCTTATATTCGACTGGTCTGCATCTCACAGCAGCAATGTCATCATGAGCTGTCAGTCTTACATGCGTCCCGGGGCTTTACACGCCTTTTGAAAAGAGGCCCGGCACGCACAGACCCGGTTACGAGTGTAAATCTTTTAAAAGCCGGCCCTTTGTTTCCTAGTAATGTCATTAATTATAAACATTAGGTTAGATCAAAATATAATTGCAGAAACTGGGACATCTTACATTGCAGTATAGATTCCAAGGAGAACTGTTAGATGCATAATAATCTTTCACAGAAACACATTATTTATTTATTTATTTTATTTATTTATTTGAGTTTTTCTATACCGGCATTCACGGAGATTCGTATCATGTCGGTTTACATAAAACAGGGGTGATCAATACATTATAAACGTGTATAAATATAACATGAGTATACATTTTATATATTTACAAATTATAGGGCGTTAACTTGAATTTGAAAGTAAAATGTAAATATCCCAAGAAAGTGGATAGGCTAGAGGAGTGGTCTTGCAACTAGCAGCAGATAACTCATTTGCAATACTTTAAAGGTCATTGTCACCCATATCTCATTGCACTATATTTAGGCATCTTACTAGACCCCATTTAGATGTCTAATTTTTATTCAGACGGTGTTATAGGCTTTTCTTATATTAATAGAAAAAATATCTGCCCTAGTTGTTCGTGTACAAATTTATGTATGTGACTCGGGCCCTCTATGCCACTAATTCTGTGCCCATTTACCTTAGTCCAAATGTTGTCATGTACTCTCTGTTTTTGGTTAATTTGTAATTGTTGTTATTAGAGAAAGAGAATGTGGCATGGTCTTTAGCTTTCTCTTTAAGTAAGCTGTGAGAGTGGACTTCTAGGGGGAGTGTTCCCTTTGTAAATGAAGGCTTGTGCTCACAGTGGGAGAGCACCCTTTTACCATCACTAGGCTTCTAGGTAGTGCCTAGTGGTATCTAGTGGAGCATATAGACCACAAATACTTTATGGGAATTTCTGAGGACTTTGTTGATATTTACTGCTGAGAAGAACTCTGTGAAAGGATGTGCATACTGATTAGATTTGATTGAAAAGTGACTATGACACTTAAGATGTTTGAGAACCTGAAAAGATCGCAATGCTATACTTGAGGAAGAGGACATGTAAAAGTATATCTCTTTTGCTGTGCTGCTTATCTCTGCTGTGAAATCCTGTTGTTCATCTTTTTTGATGATTTTTATTATTGTGACTTGACTGCTGGTAACCTCAGAAGAAAAAAAGTTTATAATTTTCGTAACGTATTCCAGTGAGTGAGACTTTTATTATTAACAACCAAGCCTGTGAGTTTGAGGTGTGAGTCAGCCACTTAAGGGGGTGAAAATTAAAATATTTTTGCTTGAGGAATGAATTCAGATGGCCACAGAGAGGAAACAAAATGTTTGAAAGTTCTTACCTGTCAGGTATGAGAGGTTTGCCTCTGGAACCAAGTCCAATTCACCATTTACCTGACCATTTTGTGAATTTTTGGACCCACAGAAGCTGATGCCGGGATGATAAACCCCAGCATCAGACACTCTTATTTTATGTGCCCCAAGAAAGGGTTAAATGTGCTATAGAGCTCATTTAGGCTCATGAAAACTTGTTTTAAAAAAATAGTCCAGTATGTTGACCTAGTAATGCTTTTCTTTCTTGTGTATATCTGCTGAATATTTACAGCTCTGTGGAACCAACAGGAGCAAGGATGACAAAAATATGTTTTGTTGTTCTAATTGGCTCATGCTGACCTGATGCATCATGGGACAGCACCTGTTAAAAATGTGGTTCTCCCACATGGTAGTTGAATTGTATACTGTACTAAAGTGCTGCATAGATTAATGTGATTTGATGTCATATGAATCCCTGGATATGTCAGAGGCTAATATGTAGTAATGCAGTTAAGCTCTTGCCATAGCTTAGTATTAGTTGGAACAGATCCTGTAGGCATGATCTCTCTCTCTCCATGGTCCAGGGCAAAATGCTCTACTCCCTTCACTATCCCAAGAGAGTTTTCTCAGCTTCCTTTGCCTTTGACATCCAGGAAAAAACAAGAAACTTCCCAAGGGTCTCTACCTCTTCATGAGACTACATTACTCCCTGATTTGGGAAATAGGGCTTTCATAAGCGCACAGGGCTGCATTGGCATGCACAATAAATGTGGGCACAGACATGACCATTTGCGTAGTTAGTATGGTAAAAGTGACTGAAATGAAATGCCTGCATAAAGTCCACATTTATGATACAAACCTGTTCTATAACACCTGGAAGTACGAACAGTCATTCTGCAGGAGTGTGTGTGTGTGTGTGTGTGTGAGAGAGAGACATGACTGTATATGTATATTTCGATAATCTGGTAGCATCTGTGGTTAAATTAGAAAAGTCTTCTCCTCAAGTTGGAATCAAGTGCATTAGGAAGAAGACAATCAAAGTAAAAACATAATTTACAAGATTTTATGTCGTTCTTTTGAGCAACGAAAGATATTTTACAGCATCCCAACACCAGTCAAGTCAGGAAGCTCAAAGTGGGAATACATATCCAATGTGAACTCATTTTAATAATCCTATGGATAGTGCTAAAGAGTGAAGGTGGTGGCGGCACAATTCTCATCTGAATGGGATCACATCATCAGTCGGATCAAGGGAATGTTTTATAGAGAGGGAGTAGAGGAGTGGAGTGGTCACTGCAGCGGGCTGAGAACCAGTGGAAGACAATGCTCAAATCCCACCGCTGCTACTTGTAATCTTGAGCCAGTCAATGTACCCTCTGTTTCCTTGGTGGCACATTTAATAAGTCTGTTTTCCCATTCTGTGTCTATGGGAAAAAAAAGCTTGGTAAATCAGGCTCTTAGACTGTAAGTCCTCTGAGTCCAGGGAAAATATCTATTGTACCTGAATGTATCTTTTCTTGAACTACCAATGAGAAGGCATGAGCTGAATAAAACTAAAGGGGGGACAACTTTCTTGATTAACTAATGCCTGTCATGTCCTGACAAAGAGTTAAACAAAAAGGGGTGGATTTCTAATAGGGGTGACTGGTTAACTTTGGGAGCCAGCCTGCTGAACCTTGGCCATTTGAAATTGACCCCCCTCTGACCATCCAATTTTAACCAGCTAAATATGCAAGACTCACAAATTTAGCAGGTTGAAAAAATGTGCAGCTGGGGGTGGGGTTTGGTTGGTGGGAGAGAGTTAAGCAGTTAACGCTATTTTAGTGTTAACTCCTTAACTTGGTTGTAAAAATTTAGGAACTGCTATGGCAGACTTAAATCTGTCCAGCCAGTAATTAGAAACCCTCTTCTGCAAAACTAGACATAGAAAAGTATTGCTGGCTATAATCACCCCCCTTTCTCCCACCCTGCAGTCACAGTAGTAAAAGCACCCCTGCTTCAACAGCCCCACTCCCCCCTCCCCCCCGTCATTCATTCCAGTATCAGTGACAGAGCAAGGCTGCATGCGAAACCAGGCGGGGGTAAGTCTGTGTCCTCCTGGCAAGCCTTGGTAACACCTGAGGAGATGGACGTTTGTAAGGGTCGGGGCGTGGATAGGAGTCAGCTGGGTATTTGTTTATTTTTATGAGAAACCAGGCAGCGGTGAGTCTGTGTCCTCCTGGCAAGCCTTGGTAACACCTGAGGAGATGGACCTTTGTAAGGGTCGGGGCGTGGATAGGAGTCAGCTGGGTATTTGTTTATTTTTATGGAGGGACGGGGATTGAGAGAAGAGATTAATCAGGCATTTTTTTTTTTATTTTGGAAGGGATCAGGGAAGGTTTTTTAAAAATTATACTGGATTCCGAGAGAGAGGGAGGGGAATTGGAGCAGGTGGGGTCTGGGCTGTTTTCAGTTACATTGATTTTTACTGCTAACTGGCTGATTCACTAAACCTTTTTTTTCCATAGATGTAGAATGGGGAAAACCTTAGTAAATCAGGTCTTAAGTTTGCAGAATCTAGCTAGTCAAAGTTTGACCAACTAGATTTATCCAAACTTTCAGCTGAGCAACTCATTGGTTCATTTCAGCTAGAAATTCATTTAAAGATGAAGGTGAGGAGTAACTTGCTTTCTTTGATGCTCAGTGAATTTTTGAACATCTCCCCTCTTTGCCTTTATAGTAGGAAAAGCAGGGATAGTGGAATAATATTACCATGAAAAGCAAACAACTCTGAAATGACTGGAAATACTCTTCTGTTGTCTACTATTTCTTGTTCAAGTATAAAGCCTTTTGGAAAACCATCATTTGTGTGAGATTGCAGTTTCTGGACACTATGGAAAAACAAAATGAACCAGCGAGCCTAAAGCATATGGTTTTATATTTTTAATGGACAAATATTTATATAAACCTGTTTGGTCCTCAAATGTGCCATCAGACTCCAGGCTACACCAAGATATGAATGTGGCAGCACAGTGGCCCTTTGATTTCACGTCAAGAAGCCTCTGCACTAAAGGCTTTTTCCCATTTTGTGTCTATGGGGAAAATACTTGCAGGAGAGGGTCCTAAATCTGATATGTACCTCTTTATAAATCTATCTGGTTGATCACTTTGATTGTGTGATGGGAGTGAAATAACTGCTATCTTGTTTAAAACTGTATAGCCCACAATGCTATCTCTCATTCCTTCTAGATACAGTGCCCTAAAGATTTCCTCCAGAATAAAGCTAATTCTTACCCAATGGCATAAGTAAAATTGCTCCAGAGTAGAGGATAGCATACTTTACCAGACTTCTGTACAAAAAATGCAGATCACTGAGGATAAATACAAGGAACTTTATTAAATAGAGATAACAAAGTGCTTAATCCCAGAGAACCCCACAGTCAGTAGGCAGCTGTTCATTGTTGAGAGTTTATTTAGATGTATCTAGAGTTCAATACATTGTATGTAGCTCTTTTAAGGGTACAAGTTGCATTGCTGGTTAGTTTGAAAAAGGATCAGGGGTAGGTCAAGACCAACCACCTTCTCATTGCCTAGTATCATCTCTATACTGTAATTCAGGAGACAGTGAGAAACACTACACGTTCATAATATATGAACATTTCACATTGGGCTATATAATCTCACAGGTGTGATACCATAACCACTGTATACTATAAACTGGTCTGTACTTCATACCAGTGATGTCACAGTGGATTGTAAGTCATAGAATGAAGTTGTATTGGCTGTAGCTTATGCCATTGATGTCAAAATTGCCCACAATTCACAGAAGTGATGCCACATGCTTTGACTTGGCATCTACTTCCCTATGAGCTTTCTCAATGCGTTTTTCACTTCTTGGTTCCTCAGACTATAAATGATGGGGTTTAACATGGGAATGACAGATGTATAGAACACAGACAGGATTTTACCTAGAATTGGAGAAGATGCTGAGGCTGGTGTCAGGTAAACACAGAAAATGGACACATAGAACACAGAGACAACCATGAGGTGGGATGAGCAGGTTGAGAAGGCTTTGTGTCTCCCCTCCATGGAACGAATCTTCAGGATCGCAGAGATGATGTAGAAGTAAGAGATAATTGTCAGCAGGAAGGAAGGCAGAGAAACCAGGGCAGCTTCAACAAGTATTACAAGTTGAGTGCTGGCTGTATCTGTGCAGGAAAGCTTTAATAGTGGTGTGAGGTCACAGAAGAAATGTTCAATCTTGTTAGAACTGCAGAATGTCAGGCAGGAAATGGAAGTTGTGGTTGGCATGGAATTCAGAAAAGCAATGATCCAGGAAGTGGCTGTCAGCTGGAGAAAGACTCTCCTGTTGATGATGAGTGAGTAGTGCAAGGGATGGCAGATGGCTACATAACGGTCATACGCCATAGCAGTGAGAAGGAAAATTTCAACACTGGCAGAGCCCATGAAAAAATACACCTGTGTGAGGCACCCAGCATAAGAAATGGTCTTATTTCCCAAAAGGAAGATCACAAGCAGTTTTGGCACAATGGTGGAGGTGTAACAGATGTCTGTGAGTGCCAGGTTACTGAGGAAGAAGTACATGGGGGTGTGCAGGTGGGGGTCAGCACAGGTCACTGTGATAATCACAAGGTTCCCCAGCAGGGTGATCAGGTAGATGAGCAGGAAGACCAGGAAGAGAGGAATCTGCAGCTGGGGATTATCAGAAAGTCCCAGAATAATGAATTCTCTCACCATCGTCATATTTTTTGATTCCTTTGGGTTCATCTCTCTTGTCCTGGGGTTGCAAGAAGAAATGAGAACTGATGTTTCTTAAATACAGATATTGACTCTAGAGATATTTCCTTGTATGACCAGCAGTGAAAGATGCTCATCTGGTCTCACTGACAGTGGATTTACTGTGTATTCATTGTGTCATCCTGGTTCTGTTACTAGTAAGGGAGATTTTGTGATGCTTTTAATAAAATCTGTCTCTGTATCAACCAAACTAGTATAGAAATCTGATGTGAGCGAGGGATAGGAGAGGAGTTTTAAAATCTTGTAGAATAGGAAACACCCAGACTGTAGCGATTTGAAATAAATGGTCAAAGATGACCAGAGAAAGTGAAATAAAGCAGATACAACATTGGGGAGAGGTTGTGAGTTGGAGTGAGTTCTGGTAGTGTAACAAATGACTGAAGAGGCTCATCAATCTAGCAAAGTCTGACTTGTTTAGTGCCCCATCGTTAAATCATTGTAGTAATTTTACATTTCTATTTAATTTATCTCTATTTTATATTTATTGAATGCCAGTCAAAAGAGACTCTAAGCAGTGTGTAGGAATTGCATAAAACAAAAGAAATAAAAGAAAACCATTGAAAATGGCATACAACAGCAAACACCCCTCCAAAAAAAACTACACCCCCACAAATACTGTCACTGAGTAAATTCATACATTTAGTCATAGATAACAAGCAAGCATAATAAGAAGCTAGACAAAAGCTATAGCAAAGAGCCATGTTTTACACTGCTTTCTATTCAATCTCTGTTCCTCCATAGCCATATTCCAGAGGGCAGGGCACACACAAGAAAGAGCCTACTTTTTGTATCCATTAATATTTCATTAAATAGTTGGGGAGTATACAGAAATATGTCTTAAGCTGAATGCAATATCCTTTTAGGCTGATACAAGTTTAATCAACCCTTAAGATATTCTCAACCAAAAGACTAAAGATATGATTTGAAACTGACTATAAAGGAGTTGGGAAGTCAGTGAAGAGTTTTTATGGCCAATGTAATGTGATCGCTCATTCATAATCCTAACAGGAGACGAGTGGCAGTATATTAAAGCACTTCAAGTGTATTCAGTTGACTCTCATTCCAATACATAAGGAATTACAATAGTCATGACACTTAACAGTAGCTTGAATTATCAAAGCCAAATCTTCTTTAGCTAGGAATGGTTAAAGGATGCAAATGTTGTGAAGGAAAAAAAATAAAACACAGGATCTAATGACTGAATTAATTTGAGATTGCATTGTCATTTTTCAACAAAGATAATTCCCAGAAGTTATACGACATTACTTAACGGAAGAATCCTACCATCTATGAAGGAGAGTCTTAATGAAAACCTTCGCCATTCACCAGACCTCAGTTTTTGCTGTGTTGGTTTCCATTTATGGCAGATAGACTAAAATATTGGTGTCATCATAAGGACTATAACTCTAAGGAAAGCTACCTTTCTCCTAAAAATGTCCTGAGCAAAAAATAGACAAAGAAATTATCTTACAGTGTATGTAATTTACAGTCAACATTCCAAGGATCTTTCAGCAAATTCCTTTTCTAACAAAAGGTGAAAGACATCCAGTAGATTTTAGAGTCAAGAAATATAAATCTTGCTGATGTACCTTTCAAAGACCCTTCATATTGAATCTTTAGATCTGCTTTCCACAGAGGAAACTAAAAGTGGCTTAGTTAAAAGTTAAAGCCTCTAGTACCCTTTACAATGCAACTCCAGTTTGGCTAATGAAAAAGTGTATAGAAAGTTTACTAGTACCCTCTGCACCAGATTATTACTTCAAGCACTACAAATGTGCCTTATGCCTGATGTACTGAAGACAGTGATACATTATGTCATAAAAAAGGCTCTCCTGACCTAGCCATGGTGGGCAGCTATAGCCCCATTTCCAGTCTCCCATTCTTGGGTAGCAAATAGAGAGGGCTGCTAAATCCTAACTGATTCAGAACTTAGTTGAAAAAAAAAAATTAGATCCAATTCAATCTGGCTATTGACAGGGTTTCAGCACAGAAACTGCACTAGCTCTGACAGATGACTTGAGAATGAATTTCAATAAGGGCATAAATTTGGTAATTAAACAGCAGCCTTTAATACCATGGACTACAATATATTTTTTACATAATTGAACGTTCTTAGTATTGAAGGCTCAATGCCAAATTGGTTTTCCTTCATAAGAATATGCCATACTGGGTCAGACCAAAGGTCCATCATCCTGTTTCTAACAGGGGCCAAACCAGGCCACAAGAACCTGGCAAGTACCCAAACATTAAATAAATCACAAGCTACTATTTCTTAATAATTAATAGCAGTTTATGGATTTTTCCTCTAGGAACTTATCCAAACCTTTTTTAAACCCAATTATACTAACTGCTTTAATGACATCCTCTGGTAATGAATTCCAGAACTTAACTATGCGCTGAGTGAAAAATAATTTTCTTCAATTTGTTTTAAATGCACTACTTGCTAACTTCATGGAGTGCCCACTAGTCCTTCTATTATCTAAGAGAGTGAATAACTGATTTACATTAACTTGTTCAAGTCCTTTCATTTTTGCAGAATAGACCCAAAGGGTGCAGGTTGGGATGGAGCTTTTGGGGCCTCTGGGAGCTACAGTTTATGTTCCTCAGAGTTTGGTGCTCTCTTCCCTCCTCTTTAATATATGCATGCAACCTCTGGGACTGTTCATTAAGAAATCTGGCCTCAAATATATAAATGACAACATCAGGTGTACTGTAGCCTGGGGTCTAAGTGCCATGATAATATCCAGAAATGTTTAAAAGATATCCAGAATTGGATGATCTTTAATAAGATGGTATTTTATACATTATTTGTTCTAATTTACGCACATCTCTTCAAATATGTATTCTCCCTTCTTATTATGCACCCCTTCCCCCATACATTCCTCACTCTTCTTATTTTATAGGCTTCCTGGCACTTCTTTCTCTCTCACCCTGATGAGGACCTTTTTTAAACATGACAAAGATCATTGGTATGAGTACAATTCAGCACTGATGTCACCACGCACTATGACATCATTAATTTGTTATACTGTATCATGTCACCATAAGGCTTGCCCTTTGACATCCTGTTGTATGTAAACCGATGTGATATTTTGAATTAAATATTGGTATAGAAAAATAAATAAATAAATCATTGACAAACTCTGGTAGAGGAACTGTCTTTTGCACATGTGATAGTTATCTTGCACGGTAAGGTCTTTGGGCAGTGATTTCCTTTGCCTGTTGTATCTTTATTAAATATAACAATAGTACAAAATACTTAAGCAATTACAGCAATAACTATATGAGAAATTGAAATTGATTCTGACAAAAGTTAATGACGTAATCCAGGTTTAATTTAATAAAGAAATGGCTTAAATTACAAAAAATCCAGTCTCTAATCTGAACCCTAACCTGGATAATCAATAAAAATTGCAATTGAATTCCCTTGGCCCTGCTGCCACCTTCTGGGTGCAAACTGTATCATTTATGTCCAGTGATGTGTGTTACATTGTTATGGTCAATAAAAAAATTATATTTTAAAAAAAGGTCTGGTGTCTTATCTCTATGACAGCCTTCAAAATTGAAGGGGAAGACTGAAGAAAAATTTACATTTGATGTAAATGTAGACAGAAAAGACAAGAGGAAGACATAATGTGGCTACACTTCACAAAGTTGTTCTGACCTCAGTGGAACTATATTGCGTCTGGCTGATGAGCTACAGCAGCTCACAGAATATATTAATGGATGTTGTAGGATTGCATCACTTTCACCTTACCTTTGCAGCTACCTGGGGGTTCTGTTATCTGTGCATCAGGCAGGGGCATCTCAAGAGTTTTTATATGCTATCAAGACTGTATGTGGAAAGCAACTCAGGTTCCTTCCACTAGGGAATTTAAAGATTTCTCAGACAATTACGGAAATGTTTGTTGTGCTCTGTGTTTGGGCTCCCTGGAAAGTTTAGAAGAGATTGATCAGTCAGGAGTATATTATGCGTCCTTCACTGGTCTCTTTTCCAAGCTGTGTAGGAACAGATCCAGTTAGTTGTAGAAGATTCTAGAAAGTTTTCTTCATGGCTTCCAGCGTGTAGAACATTGTCCTGCATTTGCTAATCAGGAAGTGAGTCATAAAATAAATGTTCCCATTTAAGGGCCTCCGTTCCTGCTCTTGGTTACCTACAAATCCTACCTCCAAACAAAAGACTTTAAGACGTTTCTAGAATCTCGTTCCATGGCTTCCTTCTCCCATAATGTAGCAAGACATCACAGGTTGTTTCCACAGTGCCTCAGTTAATGTGTCTCTTATGCATTATCATGGAGCTCCTAGGCAGTAAGCTCTTTTTTTTGTGTAAATAATTTTATTGGCACAAGTAAATCAAAGCAAAACAAGTAAACATAACATAGCCAGTTTTCCACATTTTCCAATCATAACCCAAATAGAACTCTTACAGAGATTAACCTTTACCGCTGCCATTCCTTCCCCACCCAAACCAACCCCCCACCCTAGTTCATCAGCTGAAATATCAGACTCTGCAGATTACTTCTATACAACAGATATAATCTAGCCTCTCTACCTGTTCATTTATGTATATTTTGTAACTTTATGTTCCTTGTATTGACATCAGAATCAAATACTTCTGCATTTATGGGTGCCATGTTCTACCATACATCCCAATAACTGTAAGACATTTGAGAGTGTGCAAAGTATCAACTTGTTCATTTCTTGATTATCTGTTTTTGTATTCCCACATATTTGGATAAAAGATGTATTGTAGACATATGACATTTTTAACATATTAATTCTTTAAGTCTACTCTTTTATTGAAAATTGTATATTCATGTATTGCCTTCATTCATGCGATACCTGCTTGGGGGTATTGATTAAAGATGAGAAAACATTTTCTTCCAAGCTTGGAACATGCTAGAACTTTATGAATTTGACTTTTGGCAAAACAAAAAAACTTTAGGTGTTTTATCTTAATTGAGGTTTTTTCCCTTTTAAAATGATGTGGAGAAAAGCAGGGAGATATTTAACAATGGAATTGGTTTTCCATTGTTGGTGACTGGCACAGGGTTGACTTCAGGTTTTAGGAAACAAGATGCATTGCTATGGCTGTAGAGGGTACGGCTTAAGGATTAATGCATGGGTTAAGGGTTAAGGGTTGCATGGGTTAAGGATTAACCCATGCAAATATGTGTCAGCTGGCAGCTGACACATATTTGCATGGGTTTCAAGGACAAGAGTTGAGGAATGATGTGCAGTGAAACCTGAATTACCCAAGACTCCGAGAAATCCTGCAAGATGAAGAATAATCTTGATACCTTAATGCTTTCATAATAGGAAGCAAGTTTTAATGTTATTATTTTTTTGTGTCTGCTGATCTCACAGCATTGGCCATCCAATTCTTGTCCAGGTCTTAAGGAAAAAAAGAGATGGTCTATGATTTTTCACACCTTTTACAAAGTTGAGAAAACCCATTGAATGCTTTGAAACCAGATTTTGGGAAAAAAATAAAACCCTTTCCCTATGACCAGACTGCATTTGTACCCTTTAGTTTTTTTTAATAACATTTTTATTAGTTTTGAAATTGAAATGCATAACAGAGTAACACATCTCCAGACAATTCCTTCTCAGCAGATACAATTCAAAGAGAATTAATGAATTACCCAGTGTGAAAGAGTACATTTATATATACATAGATATATAGAGATAGATGCATATAATGTAAGTCCTTCAAGATTTGAACATGTAGCTATTTCCTTCGCTGTGACAATAAACAGTTCATTCCATCCTCAACAATAACAGGAACAAATAAAAAACGTTGGAAGAACGTATGGAATAGATTCATTAGGGAGATTTTCCGGCTACCTCATTATCTCTGATTTGTGTCCCCTATTTCCTCTCTCCTTTTCCCTACCACCCCCCCTCCCTCCGGTCTTTCCTATTGTATTTTTCCAAGCAACATGCAATGTGCAGTAACTTTATAATGTGATATCCGTGGTGCAAGTGATGTGGAGATATGACCTGAGTGTGTATATAAGCGGTGTTAATGCGGTGGACAAGATGTGGTATACAACTGATAGAGATGATATAGAATATGGCACAAACTGTAGATCCAATTTAGTAAAGCCATTTCCAATAGACCTCAGTCTTAATACTCTCATGCAATAGCAATAAGACTAGATGTGCTTCAGGAATTCTCTAAAGTTTGGATCGTTGTGGGAGACAAGTAAGTTAGGAAAGTGGAACAGGTTTTTTGGTTAGTCACAAATCTTTTTGGAGAAGCACTCAGGGCTATCACATATTCGAAAGAGCATAGCTGGATCATCTTTTGGAACCAATGTTCATAATCAGGCCCTTTCTCATCCAACCATTTTGATAGGATAACTCTCCAGCTCACCATGCCAGCCTTCCTAAGAAACATCTTGTTCGTAGATTCGAAAGTAAGATCTAACAAGATAGTTGTTCCGAAGAGCCATAAATTAGGATGCAAAGGTAGTGGAACATGAATAAGTTGCTCACATTGAAGCTTAATTTTTCCACAAAATTGCATTATTACTGGACACTCCCAAAAATAATGGAAGTAGGTACCTTCGTATAGTCTACATTTTTTACATAGCTTGGAAGCGGTGATCCGCATCTCATAGACTAGGGTTGGGGGGATGTACATTTGCCAAAGACATTTATAATGGGACTCTTTCAGAAGTACGTTATCTGAAATATAGGGCAGAGTTGCATAATTATTTTTAAAATCAGTAAATGAGAGAGTGAAGAGGGGCCACCCATTCCACTTTGTGTATATGCCTTGTAATACCTTTGATTCTGTAATCTTCAGCAATGCCTTCACCAAAAGTGATATGGTGGGGCATTGAGTCCTCCGCACTTGTAGGACTTCCCTGATCAGTTTTGTAGAAGCAGTATCTAACAGTTGTTGTGATTTGCTCCTTATAAAGTGATACTTCACTTTGAATGCATATCCAGTGCAGCTCACTGCTTCATCTGCAGGGGGGGGGGAATGAAGAAATAGGATTTACATCCAGCCAACATCTAACAAGGCATTGATCTGAGCAGTATGAGTATAGAAACATCGGGGTAACTTGCTTGATACGAAGGATACTACCTTCAGCCTTATATTTCACTTTGATACAGCTCCAACACTGCTCTCTGCATCAATGGTGGGGGTGGAAGGAAATTAGAATAAAAAAGCTACCAATAAGGGCCCTGAACTCAGCAGTCGGAGTAACAGATAAGTATGAGAAAATAAGTGTGAAAGCTTGCTGGGCACACTGGATGGGCCTATTGGTCTTCTTCTGCCATCATTTCTATGTTTCTATGAATCCTCTACCCACACCCATTCAAACTTTACATGATTCAGATTCCACCACCTCCTAGATATGGTGGTGACCACAAAGGATGCAATGTTTTCAAAATGCACTTTGAACTTCAGGCAGCCACTTTTTCTTCAGACTGTGTTAAGATTACGGACTTTTAGGTCTTAGTTTCTTAATTTACTACCCTCTTAAGCCTTTCTTTCCAGCTGTTTAAGCTTCCAAGTTTTGCAGTCCTTGTTAAATGTAACTTTGTTTCTCCTGATTATAATAAGTTGTTTATGTTTACTGTTTTTATGTCCCTGTTCGATGTAAACCGACCTGATAAGGTATTTAACCTTGAAGGTCGGTATAGAAAAATGCTAAATAAATAAATAAATAAATAAATAAATATTCTCCTTGTCGATGGCCTTGCCCTTGCATGGGCCTCTCCTTTGTGGGAACAAGATGATCCTCTCCTTGGGAGTTTGGACAACTTTGTTCAATAGTTTCATCTGATTTTTGATAAGCCCATTTGAGTCTCAACTGCAGCTACACAATTATTATGTATTTGTCAAGGCACTCGCATTGTGGGCAGGTATGCAATAGAGTTTCATATCATGGCTTCTGAGCTTGGCTGGGGAGAAGATAGTCAAACAAGCATCTTCTGGCAAGGACTAGCTGAAAGAATAAAAGAGTTGGCAGACCAAGATCTTCCCCCCTTTCTGGAAGTTCTCATTGCCCTGGCTATCTGTGTTCACTTAAGGTTCCAGGAACAAGCTCAGGAGAAGAAGATGTCTCACCGATCTACTCATTTGGCTCCTGACTTCCAGTACTCTATGAAGCCTGCCATGGACCCTATGATGGTTATTACTTCTGATGAACCCATGTAGTTGAGTAGGACCCCGATCTTGGAAAAAGAGAAACAGAGGTGAAGACAACATAACCTCTGCCTCTACTGTGTGACATAGGGGCATTTTGCTAGCCACTACCCTCAATAGCTGGGAAGTCCTCAGAACGGGGGCTTATTAGGAAAACAGTAATAAGTCATCTGGTTTCCTCTCCATTGCCAGTGGTACTGATACCTTTTATTTTGTGGAACACACTGTGAGAACTGAAGCGTTACTTGATTCTGGAGCGGGAGGCAATTTTATTCAGGAGTTGATATTACGCCAGTATGTCTGGCCTACTGCCACCTTATTGACCACTGTGCGCACCATCTCTTCACTCTGTGGTGAACCTTTGCCATCTACTTGACCATGGACACTGTTCCCATTGCCATGAAGATTGGTTCATGCTAGGAAAACATTGAGTACTATGTACTACCTAAAGCAGTGAACCCTGTCATTATTGGGTTATCTTGGCTCAGACACCATCAACTTCTATCAACTGGTCTAATTTGCAAATTACTGCAAATTAGACCCTCCTGCCTGGAGCCTTATTCTTTCTACCCAGTTCCTGCCTTCAGTCATGGTGGCCTGGACCATCTTTCCAGACCTGCTGGGTCTGTCACTCCAGTACACAACAACCACCAACCTGCATTGTAAACAGCAACCTAGGACTCTGTCGCCTTATGGCTCTGTTGACCTTCCTGATTCCTTGAATCCCTTCATCCTGGAGGTAGAAGCCATTGTCATTAAGTCAGGGGCTGTTCTCACTCAGAATGATGACTTTGGGATTTATGAGCCATGTGTGCTTCTCACTAAAGAATCCTCTCTGTCAAAGAAGATCAGTTGATGGATATTCTTTCATGTCCTTACGAAACCAAAGGATTCTCAGAATATTTTCAGAACTCATGTTGAATCTTCCAGGCTTCTGGATGGTAAAGGGATTCCATCAATATTCTCCCCAGAAGCCGAAAACAATAGGCTGGGAAAGAGGGCTTAGAAGGGGAGGTACTGTTATGTTTGCTGGTCAAGGCAGCTTGCCACTATTGGCTGCAATCACCCCTGATGCTGTTGATGTATTGCCAGGCCTTCCTCTTCATGGCAGGAATAGCATCATGTCCTCCTGTGCAAGTGCTGTGCATATCCATGAATTAAATGGGCTTTGCTATGGGAAGCAGAACCCTGGTGCACTGATGATATCAGTAGGCTGTTTATAAAAGCCCAGCTGTGCTCCTTATCTCATTTCAGCAAATGGTCTCCTCTTTGTAGTTTGTGTTGTCAAGCCTGCCTCATCCTTGCCTAGCCCAGCCCTGCCATATCCAGTCTCATCCAACCTTGCCTCATCCTTCCTTGTCTTGTTCCTGCTCCTGCCCTGTCTCTTTTGTCTTGTCCTTGTTCCTGTCCTCAGAGCCCTGTCTTGCCTTGCCTTATCCATCTTGCCCTGTCTTGTTCCTCCATGTCTTGTCTGTATTTGCCTGTTTCTTAATTTCCAAACTCTGTTTTGGATCTTAACCCTCCCCTTGCTTCCCGGCTGAACCTGATCTTAGCCTTGAACCATTTCTACATATTGCCTGCTGCCTGTCTCTGGACTATGTCTTAGATCCCTTGAACCACCTAAGTCCTGCCAGCTGCTGGAACCCAAGGGCTGAATCTGCAAGAGAGATGGCTGGAACAGCAAAGCTCCAGTCTGGCCAGCTTTAAGGCACTTTCTCCAACTGCCAGCGTAGGCCTCATGAGGGTCACTCATGAGGCAATGTGTCAACTATGCAGCAGCACTAAGGGCTCACACTCACACCATTACTTCAAGATGGTGACTTCTATTACAGAAACTAATTAATTAGCATATTATTAGCATCCTTAAAATTAGTTTTTTTGATAATTTGTTAGGAATAATCCTGATTACCAGGTTATAGGATACCTCATTTATACACAAGGAGGGCAATGTTTACTGAAAAAGATCTCTGAAAATTGCTCCCCCCCTACCAATTTCAGTAATAGTATTGAATCGATCACAACACAAGTATTTTTACCCATGGCCAAAAGGGGTGTGGCAAGGTAGGGGGAGGAAGTGATAAACTAGATATTTATTTCTTACTTTCAGTAGAATTATAGACCCACCATAGATTCTTGACGTAGAGCCATAGACACTTCAATCAGGCACTGACTGTGTATTGTAGACCCACCAGGGGGGAAACAGGATACTCAGAGCCATGGACACCTTAATCAGCCACTGAGTGTGTTTTATAAACCCTCCATGGAGAAAACAGGACAATCAGCCATGGACACCACAGTCAGACACTGATAGGTCCATATTCAGAAGCATTTAGATGGATAACTCAGAAGATAGCAGGTAAATGAATATTTGGGCACTTAGCCAACTGTATTTTAGCTGTCTGTTAGTCAGCTATAATTTAGCTTGTTAAGGGCCTGATTTACTAAGGCTTTTCTCCCATTCTGTGTCTATGGGAAAAATGCTTAGTAAATGAAGCCCTAAATTAGGGTCATTCTGGAAGCATAACTGAGAGGAACTAAGTTAGCTAAGGCCTAGATTCATCAAATGCGATAGGAAGAAAGTTCTTCTTCACTCAACACACAATTAAACTCTGGAATTTGTTGCCAGAGGACGTGGTTAGTTCAATTAGTATAGCTGTGTTTAAAAAAGGATTGGATAAGTTCTTGGAGGAGAAGTCCATTACCTGCTATTAATTAAAGTTGACTTAGAAAATAGCCACTGCTATATTACTAGCAACAATAACATGGACTAGACTTAGTTTTTGGGTACTTGCCAGGTTCTTATGGCCTGGATTTGCCACTGTTGTAAACAGGATGCTGGGCTTGATGGACCATTGGTCTGACCCAGTATGGCATGTTCTTATGTTCTTATGTTTTATGGTAATAGCTTATTTATCGCTAAGTGCACTATCTTAGCACTTCACAGAGATATTACAGCAGAGTGTGATACCTTTTCATACTTTGCGGCAAGTATCACAATTGTTGTAATTGATGGACTCTCTACCTGGGTAACATCAAGCTAGTTTGAGAGAACATTGTACAAATCTCAACTTTCAGTGTGTTTCCTCACTCCAAAGGACATCAAATCTTCACAAGAGTGAACTGCTCTGTTCGTACGTCTCACATTGAATGTCAAAGTGGCCCCTAACCCCTACACTAATACCTAAACCTCACCTTGAGTAACTAGTTGGGCCTCATATAGAGGTATAGATACCTAACTACTCTCTCTCTCTCTTTCTCTCTCTCTCTCTCTCTCTTCCCCCCCACCCCCCATGGTGGCAGGTAGCTTAAAAGACTAACAATGCGATGAGTGAAAAAATTGCACAGTGTGATAAAGCCATATCGCACAGTTTAACGTGGCTAATAACTACACCTCTTTCATTTGTGTTAAGCTGTGCGATATGGCTTTATCACATTGTGCACTTTTTTCACAAGTTGTGAAGCCAGCCCACTTGGCCAGAAATCCTGCCCCAAACTCCATCCCTTTTCAAAATTAGCATCGCACCATGTGTTATGGTGCTTTTCGCATGTGAAAAATACCCTAACGCATATGAAAAGCCCATAATGCTGCTAGGAAAATAGCCCCCTAAGTTAGCCAACTAACTTATATTTAGAGTTAGCCGGCTAGGTCTGGTCAAACCAAATAGCTTTCCTAAAGTTAGCTGGCTATATTCAATAATGCAGCTGTACTATTGACTATACCTCCAGAGTTTGCCAGATACGTTTATCCAGCTTACTTTGCTATCTGGACACTGACTAAGCATAGACTTCTCACTATGTATTAAAGACCCACCATGGGAGAAACAGGACATTCAAAGCCATGGACACCTCACTAAGCCATTGACTGTGTATTATATACCCACCATGGAGGAAACAGGAAACTCAGAGCCATGGACACCTCAATCAGATACTGTCTGTATATTATACACCCACCATGAGGGAAACAGGACACTCAGAGCCATGGAAACCTCAATCAGTCACTGACTGTGTATTATAGACCCACTATGGGGGAAGCAGGTCACTCAGATCCATGACTTCTCAATCAATCACTGGCTGTGTATTATACACCCACTATAAGAACATAAGAACATAAGAAATTGCCATGCTGGGTCAGACCAAGGGTCCATCAAGCCCAGCATCCTGTTTCCAACAGAGGCCAAAACCAGGCCACAAGAACCTGGCAATTACCCAAACACTAAGAAGAACCCATGCTACTGATGCAATAGCAGTGGCTATTCCCTAAGTATAATTGACTAATAGCCATTAATGGACTTCTCCTCCAAGAACTTATCCAAACCTTTTCTAACCCAGCTACACTAACTGCACTAACCACATCCTCTGGCAACAAATTCCAGAGCTTTATTGTGTGTTGAGTGAAAAAAGAATTTTATCCGATTAGTCTTAAATGTGCTACTTGCTAACTTATTTGAAAGTGTAAATAACTGAGTCACATCTACTCGTTCAAGACCTCTCATGATCTTAAAGACCTCTATCATACCTCCCCTCAGCTGTCTCTTCTCCAAGCTGGCAGGAAACAGGTCATTCAGAACCATGGACAACTGGCAGGAAACAGGTCATTCAGAACCATGGACAGCTCAGTCAGCCATTGATTGTATTATAGATATTAGAATGGGGGAACAAGAGATCCAGTGAGGGGACAGGTCAATAAGTTACTGAATGTATTATAAACGTACCATGGGGGAACAGGACAGCTCAATGTATTGTAGACTCTGAAAAATAACTTTTAGGGTTTCATTTTCACAGTGAAACTTTGTTTTTTTTTGCATATAAGTGGTACTTTGAAAATCAGGGGTGTGTGCCTGTTAAAATACTTGCAAAACATGATTTTGCATAAACTTTTAGTGCTCTAGCAGTAAGTGTTCTGGGGGCAGAGTCAGGATAGGATAGCATTTATGTTCATACTTTTAATTTTCAAATGTATGCATATTAATCGGTATGCAGTGAGGAGCGGGTGTAACTCTCTGCACATGTACATGCTCATACTGGAATAACTTATGAATTTTCAAAGCAAACATATGTGCATATGTCTACTTATAAAATCTGGACTAAAGTATTCAGGTTAGTAAGTACCCACTGTTTGAACAATACCCTCTCAGAGCTCAATCATAAACTCACTGTGCATTATATATCCGACATGGGGGAGCAGTTCAAAAAATCCTTAAAAAATCCTTTAAAAAATCCTTTAAAAAAATCCTTTAAAAAATCCTTTAAAAAAATCCTTAAAAACATACCTGTTTCAAACTGCATTCCATATATCACCTACCAAATAATACATCTTTCTTTTTCCATGCTCACAAATAATTTGGCACAATGTTATTATATATTGATTTGTTTATATTAATTAATTATTATTTTGCATTGACTATATTTTTGTAACCTTATGGTTTTTTGGGGGTTTTTTTTATATTCTTTTTAATTTTTTAATTCTTTATTCTTTTTTGTTTATCTTTATTTTATCCAATTATGTAAACCATTTTGACTAAACATCGTTTATAAAGACAGTATAGAAATACTTGTAAATAAATAAATAAATAAATACATAAATAAAGTAATACAGCTTTGGGAAGCCCTGATTGGGGAGTTGATTGCCCTACTTTCATTGTTACCTCACAGTTAAGCTATTAAAAAGAAGCTATATCATCACATCTCAATTTTTAATAAAATATTTTTATTTTAAGACAAATAATTCCACTGTCCATAGAACACAAGGGACCTTTATTATCACACTATCTAAAAAGTACATTGCAGCATTGTGCCCCTAACTCATTGCTGGGATTCTGGGCCATTACTGTCTCAGAAGGAAGAGTGACCCACATCACCAAATTGGGTCAGTGGTGGTCAGAGGAGAGAGTGTTCCCTAACACCATGCTGGGGCTGCACCGGTCCTGACTCAGAGGGAAGAATGTCCCATAATTCCATGCTGGGACACTGGGTCAGCACTAACTCAGAGGATTAACATGTCCTGTAACACTGTGCTGGGACACTAGGTCAGTACTGGCTCAGAGGAGAGAGTGCCTCCTAACACCATGCTGGAAAACTGGGTCAATACTGGTTCAGATAGAAGAGTGTCCCCTAACTCCATGCTGGGACCCTGGATCAGGGCTGCCTTAGAGGGAAGAGTGTGCTCTATCACCATGCTGAGACCCTGGGTTAGTACTGGCTAAGGGGAGAATGTCCCCTAACACCATGTTGGGACAGTAGGTCAGTACTGACTCAGAGGGAGGAGTGTCCCCTAACACCATGCTGGGACACTGGGTCAGTACTGGCTCAGAGGGGAGAGTATTCCCTAAAACCATACTGAGACATTGGGTCAATACTGGCTCAGAGGGGAGGGTGTTCCCTACTCCCACACTGGGACACTGCATTAGTGGTGGCTCAGAGGGGGGGGGGGTGTCCATATCACTGTGCTGGGATACTTGGATTAGTGTTGGTTCAAATTAGAGTATCAGAGCTGACATTACAAGAACTGCATTAAACAATCAGATACTGTATGTATCATTGTCAAGACAGACTTTTGCCCATTTCTAAACCTTTATCTTACATCTTGTGGCTTTCTTCTACTTATAACGTTGCTTCCCTCATTTTAAGTCAGCATTTCAGTACCCATAGTGCAATTTTAGGGGTTTATCTGGAAGCCTGGGCTGGCCTTGAGCTGCCTCTCCAAACCAAGCCTCTGGGCAGCTCTGGATGTGATGTGACCAGCAACTCTTGGTGTCAACTATTGGGAATAGCAGGAGGAAAAAAAGCCACTGCAAGGGCTGAGGAATAACCTATTTTATTGATAAAGGCTGTGGGATATTGTTTATTCTCTGCAGTTTTGGCTTGCATTTCCTGTAAGAGACTTAAGCTGAGTATTTTTAGTCCAGCATTTTTCTTTGTCTTTCAGCGAGCAGACTCCTTGCAAGGATTTCCTTAGAGAAGCTCTCCCAGCAGGGTGAGGGCTTCTTACAAAGAGCTCTTCTATTAGATACAGGTTAAAGTTTTGAATCATTTCTGGATTTAATGGCAGATCTTCACTAGATACAGTGCTAAGTGTGCAATCCCAGAGGAGCTCGTTAGCTGTTAATTTGTAATCATTGTTGCTCTACATTAATGAGGCTCATTCAAACCAAGTAACAAGGCTTTCAGCAAGCAAGGACACTTGTGACTTTATGCCTGCTTTCCTTTTGTTCCCTAGAGAATAAAAACTTGAAGTGTAGATGACTTTGTTCTACCTTTTAATGTCAGCTTTAAGTAATGCCTGGTGGCAGAGTCACCAAAATATTATCCTGTTTCTTGGCTGCCATTGTGGTCCTTTTAGGTCTTATTCTCAGGTCTCATTTCTTTTATGTCCTAAAATATTTTGTCATGTTTTATACATTCCAGGAAAAAATGGGTTTTGTTTTTGGCTATGATTACACTCCTTGAAAACATCTCCTGAGTTTTTCAGTTGTCCCATTCCCTACTGCATTGTTGAGATGTGCTTCCCTCTGAGCCAGCACTGACCCAGTGTCCCAGCATGGGGTTAGGGGACACTCATCCCTCTGAGCCAGCACTGACCCAGTGTCCCAGCATGGTGTTAGGGGGGATTCTTCCCTGATCCAATATCTCAGTATAGTTTTAGGCGATGCTCCTATCTGAATCGTTTTGGCTGATGTAGAGCAGAATCTTATCAGTATGCAGGTTAGGTGTCCACTATCACAGCTTATCCTTTCTTATGGAAGCCTGTGAGATGTGAGAACCCAAGCAGCGGGGGCCAACAGGGATCATTAACACAGGCTCCCATCAGTATCCCTTGCTACTCATAATGCAATGTAAGGTCACGAAGCCAAGGTGGATGTGAGAGAGACTGCAGAGCTTGCACACGAAGGAGTTTCCCCCACCATCAAGCTCTTTTAGGAAATGGAAGTTCTTTAAGAGAAAAATGATAGCTAACTATTTTTAAGATTCTTCCTAAGTCAGTAAAGAGCCAGTGAGCAAAATAATTCCCTCCAGTTCTCTTTATTTTGTCCATCTGTGATGTCCTGGGAATTTTCACCTGGACTCCTAAATTTATAGCCAGGAAAAGTTTGCGCTTTGGCAAAATATCTCACTTGTATAGGCATCTAGATGAAATAAGAAACTGTAACTAGATACTATTTTATGGATGTAGCAGCAGGAAATAATTGGATTGAAGAGGTAATGCTTTGCAATGTTAGCTGTAGGGATGTGCAGCCCGAAAGTTTATGTTCATAAGTCCATAAGTCGAATGGGGGGCTCATTTGCGGTCAATATGGACATATGGAGAATTCCATAAGTTGAGTCTATGTCCATATGTGCAAATAAAAATTTAAATAAAAATTTAAACCCCTCACCCTCCTTAATCCCCCCCAAAACTTACCAAAATTCCCTGGTGGTCCAGCGGGGAGTCAGGAAGCCATTCCTCCCAGTGGTTTTGCGAGGAGCACGTGACGTCCGCGTCACGTCGATGACGCGGCCGTCACGTGGTCCACCGGGGTTCCGCTCCCGGAGCCCTCGTTTTGAACAAACTGAACTTTTGGCCAGCTTGGGGGGGTCAGGAGGCCCCCCCAAGCTGGCCAAAAGTGCCTTTTCGGCCCAACGAGGAGTCCGGGAGCGGACCCGAGGGGAATCACGTGATGTCCGCGTCACTCCGTCGTGACGCCGACGTCACGTGGTCCATCGCAGTTTGTTCAAAACGAGGGCTCCGGGAGTGGAACCCCGGTGGACCACGTGACGGCCGCATCATCGACGTGACGCGGACGTCACGTGCTCCTCGCAAAACCACTGGGAGGAATGGCTTCCTGACTCCCCGCTGGACCACCTCCTGACCCCCCCAAGCTGGCCAAAAGTTCCTTTTGGGCCCAACGAGGGTTCCGGGAGCGGAACCGCGATGGACCACGTGACGTCGGCGTCACGACGTAGTGACGCGGACGTTACGTGATTCCCCTCGGGTCCGCTCCCGGGACCCTCACGGAACTTTTGGCCAGCTTGGGGAGTTTTGGTAAGTCTTGGGGGGGGGGGATTAAGGAGGGTGAGGGGTTTAAATTTTTATTTAGATCAACAATCGCGATTTCCAACGTATTCAACATAGCTATGTTGAATAAGTTGGAAATCCGATCGTTTACGCCTCATCATTTTTTTAAGTTAAAAAAAAAAAAAAGTTGCGTTTTCCATTTAAGTTCAAAACGAATGCACACCCCTAGTTAGCTGTCATGTATTGACTTGACCACCCACTTATACCTAAATTATATCCCCTTATGTGTAAGACTCAGATTTTCAACATGCTCAGGGTAGATGGGGTTCCCTTTTCACAAACCAGTGCCGCAGACTCTGTTTCCTTCCTTCGATTCTGGTTGGTTATCAGCCTAAAATTTCACTGCAACCTCTATGGTGGTGATGTACTGAATTCATTTATTTGTTTCCATTTGATTACTCGCTTGACACAATAAGCTTCCAAGCATTGCATTATTAAAATCAGTGTTTTTCTTTTTTTTTTTTTAATTTATATTTTATTGAATTGGCACGGTACATACCCCCTCCCCCCTCTTTCCCCCTTCCCACCCGCTCCCCATATTCCATAGTGTTGACCGTCAGTGTAAGATGTATGTTGACTACTTTGACGACCAAATTGAAGGTTGGAAGCCCTAGGACTATAGCATCTTTGTATTAGAAGGATGCTTTCTTGATCTGGATGTAAGGTTTGTTTTGATGGAATTTTCTTTTACTGCACTGTGAACATGTGATTCAGATTCCTTCCATTTTTGCAGAGCATTAAAGAAAAACTACTTGTGTATGCAAAATAAAATAAAATAAACCCACTATAGGGAAATGCATGCATTAGTAAAATCTTGTATAATTGAATCATTGGGCAAAATCAGTGGTTGATCCCAATTATCTAATCAACCTGGGAGGTGGTCTCATTCCTCTTCTTCATGTAGTGTCAAAGCTCCTCAGACAGGCAGCTTGCAGAGGACGTATATATGATGATTTATCAGTGAAATCAATGAGTTCATAGTCTGGAACCTCTTCTCCAGCCCTGGCCAGGAGTTGCTTCCCCTTCTGTGCTATCAGGCCCATGCTCATAGAGGTTCAAGTGCCCTTCTTCTGTACACACAATGCATACATGCCCAGATGTCCACATGCAGCAAGCTCTGTGCACATTCTTGCACACTTGGACAGTAACTTTCCACCCAGCACACAGCTGCACATTTGCACGTATACATTGGCTTGATCCAGGGACATAGCCATTTTATAATATACATGCGCATATGTGCACATGTTATAAAAAAGTCTGGTTGCACACATGTGTGCACCAAATTCTAAGTGGGTGCATGCATGTGCACACAAATCCTGATTCTACCGCATAGGTCGAAGAATTTTAAAAGTGACACATGCTGACGCCATGCCAGTTAAACCAGTTTATCCCCAGTTTGACCAGTTAAGGGGTAGGTCCACCAGATCCCCCTGGTTTAATAGCCTTCACTCACCTGCAGTTAACTCCATCACTTAAACCCATGCAAATCTACCGATTTTTCTTTATTTTAAAACTTACACCCCCTCCATAGCAGAAGTAAACTTATGTGGCAGGGGATCTGAGTGCACATGTAAGTACTGACGCACACATCTCTGGTACGTTCCCCAAAACATCCATGTCCTGCCCAGCCACGCCCACCTTCCCGCCCCTTTTTGAAAACATTTGAGATGTGTGTGCTGTGGGAGATACGTGCGTATGCAGGCGGCTTTTAAAATTCACTCAGCACATGCATCCCCTAATTAATGTGTGTATCTAGCTTTTAAAATTCACATATTATTTCATCACCAGTGTTCTTACTCTGCATTATTTGCACTTTTAGTTTTCAGTTTTACAAATACACTAAGTAGTGCTTTATGGATACTTATATGCACTGTGGGAATGCTGGGCTGCATAAAAACAGTAAGACACAGAAATCCAGATATACTCATTAAGTAGATATACAGAGAAGCAAATCATTTATAAATATATTAAAAAGCACCGGTCCAAGTACAGATCCCTGAGGCACTCCACTGCTTACCTCTCTCTACTGAGAAAACTGACCATTTCATCCTCTTTTTCCTGTCTTTTAACCACTTTGTAGTCCATGAAAGGACATCACCTCCTATCCCATGGATAACAATTTCTGGCTATCTCAGGGCCAGTAAGCATGGTGTGATTTTCAAATCCCATAGTTTATCTGGTTAAATTCAAAATTAGCTGGACAGATGGTTCTGAGTATCAACCTTTTTGAAGCCCATATTCAAAAGCCATTTAGCCGGCTAAGTTAACTGGCTAACTCCAATATTCAGACTTAGCTGGATGACTTAGCCAGTTAAGTCTGGTCAAATTAAAGAGCTGTCCTAAAGTTAGCTGGCTAACTGATTAAGATAGCTGTCTATATTCAATAGTGTGGCTGCACTATATCAACAGATATGCCTCCAAAGTTAGCTGGATAAGTTTTTCTGGCTAACCAGGTCATTCATCAAAATTTGTTAAGGCCCGAATGTGCATTAAATGGGTCTAGTACATGCGATATTTATTTATTTAGGAATTTTTATATACCGAAACATTTTGTATACACTTCAAGTCGGTTTACACTAAATCAATGGGCAGTCTTTAACAACATGTCCTAAAATCATTCAATAAAATAAAAGTAGAAATAAAATAAAATAACCCTATAAATAATAAAAGCATGTACAATTATACTATAGTCATTTTTAAAAAATAATAAAATACATCAATTTCTTTCAAAATCAAACTAGCAAAATAGGGTTTAAAATTAGAGATGTGAATCGTGTCCTCGATCGTCTTAACGATCGATTTCGGCTGGGAGGGGGAGGGAATCGTATTGTTGCCGTTTGGGGGGGTAAAATATCGTGAAAAATCGTGAAAAAATCGTAAAAAATCGAAAAAAACGTAAAATCGCAAAACCGGCACATTAAAACCCCCTAAAACCCACCCCCGACCCTTTAAATTAAATCCCCCACCCTCCCGAACCCCCCCCCAAATGACTTAAATAACCTGCGGGTCCAGCGGCGGTCCGGAACGGCAGCGGTCCGGAACGGGCTCCTGCTACTGAATCTTGTTGTCTTCGGCCGGCGCCATTTTCCAAAATGGCGCCGAAAAATGGCGGCGGCCATAGACGAACACGATTGGACGGCAGGAGGTCCTTCCGGACCCCCGCTGGACTTTTGGCAAGTCTTGTGGGGGTCAGGAGGCCCCCCCAAGCTGGCCAAAAGTTCCTGGAGGTCCAGCGGGGGTCAGGGAGCGATTTCCCGCCGCGAATCGTTTTCGTACGGAAAATGGCGCCGGCAGGAGATCGACTGCAGGAGGTCGTTCAGCGAGGCGCCGGAACCCTCGCTGAACGACCTCCTGCAGTCGATCTCCTGCCGGCGCCATTTTCCGTACGAAAACGAGGAACAGAGACGTAGTGAGGAACAACAAGAAAGATCAAAGATTTGGGGGAAGGAGGGAGAGAGAGGAGTGAGTACCTTCTGCTGCTCATGTGGAGTCGCGGCTGAGAGTCAGCTGAGCCCCGAGGGAGAGATCTTGCCGGCCCGGAAGCTGACAGTCGGAGGCTACGAACAGCCGAGTCCCGAAGATTACCATCTGCCGGCCCGGAAGCTGACGTCACTTAGGAGGGACGGTAGCTGTTAAAACCGCCCCTCCTGCGGCGCGCTGCCTAAGCCGCGCGCGCCGAAGGGGCGCGCGCGGCTTGGAAGAACTTTGGGCATTTTGTATTGAAGATAATTAGATTTTCCTGTCTGCTGGGACGACTACACATCAACGAATATCGGTACATTCTAAATTTTGCTTTTATCCTTCTCTCTCCCATGAGCCCCCGTTAACAAGGAGGTGTAAAAGTGACTAAACTGAGCATATCTGTTTGAAACCCAGAGATAAGACCTTCCGTATTGGAATATTTTCTTTCTATCTATATGCCTCACACAAAAAGAAAGGGGAGATTGAGGGGTGAGGTAGTAAACTCACCAACAATAGACCCGAGACAATCACAGATACCTGGGTTTTTTTCAGTACCCGAGCCAAGTAAACCGGAGAGTTTAGTCGCTAGGGGGCTGGTAGAGGAGCATATACCACCCCCTCTGACTTTAGATGTCACCTTGAGCCCCGGAACCCCAAAGAAACCTTCTTATCCTGGAGATATTAATATCTTGTCACCAGTAATGGCTACAGCAGCGGAGATACCTGAAAAAATGGAATCTTTATTGACTTCTACACCTGAGTTATATGCAGCTGTTAGCCATATACCATCAAGTAAAGAAAAGAAAGAAGGAACTGTTGTCGATGGGAAAGATGAGCAGCTTAGAGCCCTAACTGAGGGTTCAATGATAAAAAAATTAGATCCCATTAGTTTGGAAGGTATATGGTCCATTTTGAAATCAATTGATAGTTCAATCAAAGTTCTTTCACAGGCTACTTTAGAAACTAAACAGCAGACTATGATTAATAATGAGATAATAACACGTTTTAACGCTAAGTCTGAAGTACTTGAAAGTAAGATTGCCAAGGTAGAGAAAAATCAGGTTAAACTGATTGAGTCAGAAATTAGCACTTCTAAAAGATTAGAGGCTGTAGAAAATTCATTAAGGGCGCATAACTTGAGAATAATAAATTTTCCAGTTATTAAAGATATTGCACCTTTAAATTTGTTTAGGACTTATATGCAGGAAATATTAAAGATCCCTGAAGCCGCATTACCAGTGGTGGTGAAGGCTTATTACTTACATCAGGTAACCCAGATGGAGGAGCCAAACTTGGCTTTAAATTTAACAGATTTATTGGAATCATCATTGCAGTTAGAGATATCCCAAAGGAAACCGTTACTTATTACATTCGCGTTTCTCTCAGAGAGAAATAATATACTTAGGATGTTTTTTAGAAATAAACAAGCAAAGTTTTATGGTTTTCCCATTTGGGTTTATCCTGACGTGGTTAAGCCAACACAACAACGCCGTAAGGAATTTCTTTCAATGAGGAGTGATTTAATAAAGATTGGGGCCCGATTTACCTTAAAATACCCTTGTAGAGCTTGCATATCTTACAAAAGTAATAGTTATATATTCTTAGAGCCTAAACAGTTGAAGGAGTTCTTGGTTGCTCACCCACCACAAGCATCTACCACAGTCTTGGAGTAGAATAAGAAAGGGCTCTATGGAATGTTCAGTTAGTGAGTCACAATTTGATAAATATGGTATTAATTTCTTGTGTAAATGCTTCTGTTTATCATCTCCTTATTATCCTATAATTATGATGCCTAAAATGTAATAAGAAGTATTCATGTATTTTAGTTCTTCCTCATCAGTTTCTTTGTATTAGACATCAGATTTTCTGTAAAGAGATTATATCTTGGATAATTTCAAAAATGAAAATAAAGAATTTAAAAAAAAAAAAAAAGAAAGATCAAAGATTTGACTGCAGTGGAAAAATGTCCCCAGATTAATCAATGAATAAATTGCCATAATTTACTGGGAAAAAAATGTTTAATGGCAACCTTGAATACATTTTGCACTGGAGTGCACCATGCTGGAATCACGTCCCAGCTCTCCACTTAAATATTTGTCAAACCCCATCCCTAAGTTCATAGAACTAAATTAGAGAAAGTGTAACTTGTGCAAATGTTTTGCTAGCATAGAAGATCAGTCCAAAAAAAGAGGCATTTTCTGCAGTCTGTCCACTGACTTTTTATTCTGCCTTCCCCCTGAAACTCAATGGGATTGGGTCCCCTGCCCTTCACCAGGCAAAGTTCCTTTCCCGCCCCGGCTTTCTGATGAGCATCCCTACAGGTTAAGGCCAAGATACAGGGGTAGATTTTCAAAAACCGCGAATAGGCGTACTTTTGTTGGTGCTCCAGGCGCCAACAAAAGTACGCTGGATTTCAGCAGATACGCGCGTAGCCGCTGAAATCCGGGATCGGCGCGCGCAAGGCTATCGATTTCGTATAGCCGGCGCGCGCCGAGCCGCGCAGCCTACCCCCGTTCCCTCCGAGGCCGCTCCGAAATCGGAGCGGCCTCGGAGGGAACTTTCTTTTGCCCTCCCATCACCTTCCCCTCCCTTTCCCTACCTAACCCACCCGCCCGGCCCTGTCTAAACCCCCCCCTTACCTTTGTTGGGGGATTTACGCCTCCCGGAGGGAGAAGTAAATCCCTGCGCGCCAGCGGGCTGCTAGCGCGCCGGGACGCGATCTGGGGGTGGGTCCGGAGGGTGTAGCCACGCCCCCAGGCCCGCCCCCGGAACGCTCCCGACACGCCCCGAAAACGCCGCACGGTTCGGGCCCGCCCCCCGACACGCCCCCGACATGCCCCCTCCGAAAACCCCGGGACTTACGCGAGTCCCGGGGCTCTGCGCGCACCGGTAGGCTTATGTAAAATAGGCTTACCGGCGTGCAGGACCCTGCTCGCCTAAATCCGCCCGGATTTGGGCGGATTTAGGCGAGCAGGGCTCTTAAAATCTGCCCCACTGTGTTGATACCCCAGTAATAACATTTATTTGCAGTTAACATTTTTATGCTGCCTACCCAATGCAAAACAAATAGCATAGGATAATTTTTTATAATATAATGAAGGTGTGGCACTGGACAAGCAAAAGGAACAGCTGAAAACTAAATGAACAAGATTAGCAAAGTGACAAGGACAGAACAGAAATGTGGGTACGGAATGTTGAAGGATCCTTGCCCTAAAAACTTAAGTATCTATGCTGTGATGAATTTAAAAACAGACCTATGAAACCCGATTACTTCCCACCTCGTAGAATTCTATGCGAGATACAAGTTGCCCTTCTGTTTTTTTCCATGGGATGCTGAAAGGCAAGATGGTTGAGGAAGTGTATTTAAATGGTGCTGAGATCCTCAGAGGGGACAGGGCTCTCGAGAATCCTCTGAAGCAGGGTGGTGAAAATGTAGGTGGGGGTCTTGATTCTCCTTTTGGTGTTTGGGTTGTCCTTGGAACTCGGATGGGGCGTTGCTGTTTAGTGTATGTGGAAACGTGTCCGTGCGTGTGTGGGTTTTTACCTCTCCGGTGTTTGCTCTTCATTGTCTTAGGAGCACTGTGTGAACCTTACTACCAAGTCTTCCTATAATAAGGAGTTGTTTTATCCTTTTTTAAAAATAAACTGTCATTCATTCATTCATTCATTTTTTCTGGGTGGGGCCTAATAATTGAAGCTTCTTTTTTCTTTCTTTCTTTAGCTCATTAGTTCTTAATTAGTGACTTTTGAAATTTATTCCCCTGCCTTGAAAATCCCCAGAGCATGAGTCCTCACAATGCAAAAACAGAAGTAACAGTGAGATGCTATCAAGAAGGGGTTTCCATGTACAATTCATGTAAGGGGTCCAGATAACTGATCCAAGATGGCTGTATAGAGAACAGGAAAAACAAGATCGATACATGGAAACCTTTTATTCTGACAACAGTCGAGGCCGACTCTGACCAAGTTTCACTCTTTTCTTCTCTCTCTTCTTGTCTCCTTGAATGCACTGTGTCAGATTTATCTCCCTACAAGTGTACTCATTGACTACTTCCTCTTCCTGTACCTTCCAAAACTGCTATGAGCAGTTTGGGGAGAAGGTAGGGGAAAAAACTATGTGACCCTTACACCTGTGGAATTGTAAGAGACCAGGGCCCCTGGCAAACATATATCATGAAATTATTTATAAAATCAGCCTTTTGAGGGCCCTTTTTACTTCTTTGTTTCCTCAGACTGTAAATGATGGGGTTCTCATTGGTGTCAAAGCTGTATACAGTAAGGCTTGATCCACTGAATATATTGAGGTTGGTCTCATATACATGCAGATCAGAGTTCCATAGAAAATAATGATGACTGTGAGGTGGGACGAGCAGCTGGCACAGGCCTTGCATCTCTCCTTTATGGAATGGATCTTCAGGATGGTGGAGATGATGAAGACATAGGATATTAGTGTTAAGACACAGGTAGGGCACCCCAAAGACACCCCTTTAGTGAAAATGACTATCTGAATCTCAGTGGTGTCACTGCAGGAGAGTTTTAGCAGGGTGGTGAGCTCACAAAAGAAATGGTTAATCTCACAAGAAGCACAGAAGGAAGGTCAAGAGGTCAGAACTGCGTGGGGTAGTATGTCCAAAAACCCAATGATCCACGACAAGGCAGCCAGTAGGATGCAGACTGGCCTACTCATTGCAAGTGAGTCACGCAGGAGGTTGCAGATGGCTATGAAATAGTCATAGGCCATGGCAGTGAGAAGGAAATACTCTATGCTTATGAATGACAGCACCAGGTAGAGCTGAGTGATGCTCTCACTGATCGAGATGTTATGGTTGCCTGTTAAAGTAGGGAGAGTGGCTGAGGTATAACAGATGTCCAAGAAAGACAAGTTACCAAGGAAAAAGTACATGGGGGTGTGCAAGCGGGAATCAAAACGTATGACTGACAGAATGGTCAGGTTCCCAATGAGGGCCATCAGGTAGAAGAGGAAGAAGATAGCAAAGAGAGGTATCTTCAACTCTGAAGGTTTAGAGAATCCTAGAATGATTAACTCTGTAGCGCTGCTATGATTCTCCCTTACTGTGGGTAACGTGTCTTCCATCTACAGATGCATGGCCCAAGAAAGGAAAGTGAATTCAGAAATGCAAAGATTAGAGAAGGCACCGGAAACATTAACCCCTCCCTTTTATAGCATATATCAATTTTCTAGCAGGATGGGACAGCACAATTTTAAGTTCCAGAGGGCTCCTCCTCTGAAGTTTTATGATGTCACTCTATCATTGGGATTTCCTTGCTGCTTATAATTCCTAATCCTAAGTGTAACAAAAGTCATTAAAAGACAGATGTGAAAACTGTTTCTGGTTTAACTTGAGAATGGGAGGATTATTGCAAGTCATTTAATCTATCCAGATTTGGTATAGATTAATTGTGAAATTATTGGGCAGGATACTTTATCTCTCTGAGCCTCAGAACTAATGCCCAATTCTATCACTGACTCTTTGTGATCTTGGGGAGCTTTCTTTATCTCCCTGTGCCTCAGCTCTAAATACTGTTTGTGATACAGTATCTGGAAAGCCGCTATCTTGCTGCATTAAAGATGCAATAATTACTTTGCCAGTTGCATAGTATATTGAGATTAAAAGAAGACCAGAGGTCAACTGAGTCACAGTTGCATTATAAATGACAGTAGAAAAAGACCAATTGGGCCATCCCATCTGCCAAGTTTTCCTGTTCACAAAGCTAAGGATTCATCCCAGCTGTCAGCCATACAGCATGTAGGATATCACTCCTTATCCAAGACACTTCATCACCTTTCCCATTTGTATTCCACCCTCTAGTTAGTTCACACTTAGCACTGCTCATTTCCCAGGTTCCTCTCATTACCTAAGAAAAGAACTCTCTAGATGTTATAATTCAGAGAATGGCAAAACTGAGAAACCTTAGAGTGGTATAAAATGAATCTTCCCAGACCTCAGTTATGCTGATCACCTGGTCAGTAACTTTCCCTAGAACTTAACTAAAACATCACACCCACTTACCTCTTTCCTTTAAAACATTTGTTCATTTTGCTTTTGATGTTGTTTGATGGTGTAGGCATGACCATCTCCATTGGAAAAATAATTTAATCGCTCTTTGGATAAAGAAGAATCCCTTTGTCTCATATCAGTATAAACATATTTCCTCTTAACCTTTCATGAGAATCCCAAGTAATGGATCTGCCCAGCAATGAAAGACTAAATAAGCAGAGCGATGTAACAACAAAATTAGGTAGGGATCTTCCAATGTAGTTGGAGCTGTAAAGGACGCCAAATGCCCCAGTGGCAGGTTCAGTGAAAGGCATATTTTTTCTAAGGATTCAGATGTCAGGAGGAAGAGTAGTCTTATGCATGCCAACTCACAGAGAAACACAGAAAAAAAACTCTAAAACTTAACCACAACAAGAAACATGCAATATTCTCACAAGAAAAGGACAAAAGTAATGATATGCATTTGAGAAAAAAATGAATGATTTGCCATTATTCTTCCAAAAGACTGAAACTTGGCACCGACATTCCCTATCATGTCCTTGGAAAATTTAACTGCTTCTCACTGTCCTACATTCGATGGTTCATTCCATGTGGCCATCTAACGCAACACGCCGCCAGAGTCACGTTGGAATGGGATATGAATGTTTATTACAGGTTTATTACATGTTATTCTATGTAACTTCCTCTAATCCCCTTTATGCCCCTCTTCATTACCTGTTATCTGTTTCAGTGTTATTTGTTTCAATGCAAATCGCCCTGCGAGACGTCAGTTTTATTTCCTTGTAAACCGGGGTGATATGTATATTATACAGGAACCTCGGTATATAAAAACTAAAAATAAATAAATAAATAAATATGAATAGCAATCCGTAATGCAGGATATGACATGCCAATCATGCAACAGTATTTCGTACATTACATCTATAGATATAAACTCCGAAGCCCTCACTTACTCAAAACAATTACTTTGCAACTTGTATAAAATAAACTTACACATTTCTATCAACTACTCCACAGTAGCGAAGCACGGGTATTCTGCTAGTTTGCTATATAGCCCTCTTTTGTTACACATCTGTCATTGAATAATAGGGGTGTGCATTCGTTTTGAACTTAAATGGAAAACGCAACTTATTTTTTTTTTTAACTTAAAAAAAAGATGAGGCTTAAACGATCGGATTTCCAACTTATTCAACATAGCTATGTTGAATACGTTGGAAATCGCGATTGTTGATCTAAATAAAAATTTAAACCCCTCACCCTCCTTATCCCCCCCCCAAGACTTACCAAAGCTGGCCAAAAGTTCCGTGAGGGTCCGGGAGCGGACGCGAGGGAACCACGTGACGTCCGCGTCACGTCGGAGTGACGCGGCGTCACTTGATTCCCCTCGGGTTCGCTCCCGGACCCCTCGTTGGGCTCAAAAGGAACTTTTGGCCAGCTTGGGGGGGCCTCCTGACCCCCCCAAGCTGGCCAAAAGTGGTCAGGAGACCCCCCCAAGCTGGCCAAAAGTTCCTTTTGAGCCCAACGAGGGGTCCGGGAGCGAACCCGAGGGGAATCACGTGACGCCGCGTCACTCCGACGTGACGCCGACGTCACGTGCTCCTTGCAAAGGAGTTCAGGAATGGCGTCCTGACCCCGCTGGACCACCAGGGAGTTTTGGTAAGTCTGGGGGGGGGGGGATTAAGGCGGGTGAGGGGTTTAAATTTTTATTTGCACATATGGACATAGACTCAACTTATGGAATTCTCCATATGTCCATATTGACCGCAAATGGGACCCCCTTTCGACTTATGAACTTAAACTTTTGGTCTGCACATCCCTATTGAATAACAATAACATCTTCTCAATCTCTTCTATCATATAGATCTGGCATTGAGTTTGATAGCCTGATTCCCCTCCCCAAAGATGGCTGCATGCATGTTTCTGGCATAACACTGTCATATAAAACTTATTGGTATGAAGTTTGGGTTAAAGGCATTTAGATGGATGACTGGCAAGTACATTGGGAACGTTATTAAATATTAAATCACTTTGAGTTCCATATTCAGCCTCTATCTGGTTTAAATGGCCTGGATTTTCAGCAGTGTGGCTGAACCACAGAATATATCTCTCTGACTAATAGCCAGATAAAAGTATCCAGCTAACTTTAGACCTCCTGAATAGCAGGTCTAACTAGATTGGCTAACAGCCAGATAAGACTGAATATCATCAACACTCCATCTAAGATAGCCAGATAAGCAGCTCCATCCCTGACTACTCCTGCACTGCCACTCACTTAGCTGGAGAACTATTTAGCTGGATAAACAGTTGTCCAGCTAAGTGGCTGCTGCTCAACATGACTGAATATTGAAATGGTGCCACTTATCCAGCTAAGTGGAAATGAATACTGACCTCAATATTTCCAAGACTTAATCAGCACTGAATGCATTCTTCTGTATGTCAGTTGCCAGATTCAAGTCCACCAGCCAAATGTAGAACAGTAGCAATTACACAGGGATTAATTGCTTGAGGAAAGGACAGCAGTGAAAGCTTGGAAACATTCATAATCAAGGACTTTGTGGATTTCCTTTAAACTATTTCTTGTTTTTGTTAAGATGCCATGATCCTTTTTTTTATTTTTATACATTTATCAGCCGTTTCTACAAGCAGCTCATAGTGGCTTAAAAATCACATATTATAAATATATCAACATTTATCATTAAAGTAATGTCATTAGGGAGCCCACTTAGCAGTACTTTGCACACAGGGAGGATAACTGTCAAAACTGCTTGCATGTGCCCATATACATGGATATATGGGCACGTGTGAATTTTATAACATGTATGAAAATGAAATGCAAAGGTTATAAAATATGAATATATATGCACCACACATACATGCATATGTAGAAACCGTGAACCATGCAAGTTTGGACATATCCAGATAAGTTCTAGTTTATGCGGCTAAGGAGGGCAGGTAGCCGGATAAATCCGAGAAGTTCTACTTGTCCATCTAATTATCACTTTTCCAACTTATCCAGAGATGTAAGATAGCTGGTGCCAGTTAACTCTAAAACAAAAGTGTTATTTATCTGGATAAGTTCAAATTTGGCCATCTAAGTAGCAGCAAAAGCACTACTTAGCAGAGTAAGTCAGAATTTAGCCAGATAAGTGTGCACAAATGATATACCTGCAAATTTGTACTTTGAATTCTAAGGGCATATGCAAATAGATTTTACTCGCATAATGTAGGTATTCACTTCCTGTAAATCAGCTTTTACATGCCTAAGTCAGGGGTTTTGTAACACGCATATGCCAATGAAATTACCAGCTTTCCCAATTAGTCTACCAGCTCATCCAGCAAATCTGCAACTTGTGAAGACCCCTCTGGCTTCACAAGTTGCAGATTTCACCCAGAACCCCTCACACCACCCAGTCATTTGTTCACTTTTGACATGTTTAAGATTGCTTCCAGCAGATAATGAGCAGGAGTAAATATACACAAGTAAAAATGTACGTGTGTCACTTTGTTAAGTTGTTAAACAACAATATCAGTATGTAAATGTGGGCCCCTCCCTGGAATGCCCCTGACCTGCCCTTTTTTAAAAGCACAAGTTTACTCATAGTCCCTGATATGCATGCGCATGCTGCAGGTTTTAATATTAGCATATTCTCATGTACATGCTATTTTATGTGCGTATGTGCTGTTTTTGTATGCACACATCTTTTGAAAGTTCACCTCAGAGAGTTTACTGAGTATTTCAAAGTGAACGGACGTGCATAAACTAGCTTTAAATATTCTCAGACAGTTGGTTGCATTGGTTCGAAATTATGTCATGTATGGTTGTACCTCCTCTTTGAAAGGTGTCACATGCAGGAGTTAACTTGCACGCAATACTTCTGAAAAGTATGTACACAGATTCCCACTCTTCCCCATTCCCCTTCTGGAACACCGTTCTGCAGTGTGCATAAAAGTGTGCATGAATCAGGTGACATGTTCATAAAACCCCTAAAAAGACAATCATAATTATACAATCCCAATAAAATCACACATTCCCTCTGCTTCATACCTCAATTAATTAGCTGCAGTAGTATTACTAGAATTATCATTATTATTGCTACTGTTACTATAATAATAAAATCAATGTGGACTGCAGGACAAGAGTAGAGCTGGTCTTCTGCCTAAACAGTCCCTCCCCCACTGGCTGAGCCCTTGGGTTCTGGGGAACAGAAAGATTTTCCTCTTGGCAAACATCACAGCTGGATACAGGTACTGGCTGGGAGCTGGATCCAGGACAAAGGCAAGGCCTGGGAAATAGACAAGGGACTGAGCTGGACTGGGCAGGGCAAAGAGCAAACAAGGGCAGGACTGGACAAGGACAGGACTGAGCAAGGACAGGACTAGACAAGGACTAGCCAACAGACATGACTAGACAGGCAATAGGAAACAAGAAAGCCTAAACAGGGCACAAGGCTATATAGAAAAGACCAAAAGGGCACAGAGCATGGCAGGGAGGCCTGAGAGGATGAAGAGCTAAGCCAGAAGGCCTAGAAGGGCCCAGAACAAGGCAGAAGGCCACAAAGCAAGGTAAGGGGCCAAGTAAAGCCACAAGGCAAGGCAGGAGACCTGGGTAGACCAGAAAGGAGGCCTGGATAACCCACAAGGCAGGAGGCCTGGATAGGCCACAAGGCAAGGCAGGAGGACTGAGTAGGCTGCAAGGCAAGGTAGAATACTGAGAAGGAGGTGACCAGGTGAAAGAGCTGAGGTGACTCAGTGAAGAGGCCTGAGAGACTGGACAGGCTGGGAAACTTTGATAAAATGAGAAAAATTGTTAGAAAAAAACTGAAAGGAGCAGCTACAAAAGTAAAAAATGTCCAAGAGGCGTGGTCATTGTTAAAAAATACCATTCTAGAAGCACAGTCCAGATGTATTCCACACATTAAGAAAGGTGGAAAGAAGGCAAAACGATTACCGGCATGGTTAAAAGGGAGGTGAAAGAAGCTATTTTAGCCAAAAGATCTTCATTCAAAAATTGGAAGAAGGATCCAACAGAAGAAAATAGGATAAAGCATAAACATTGGCAAGTTAAATGTAAAACATTGATAAGACAGGCTAAGAGAGAATTTGAAAAGAAGTTGGCTGTAGAGGCAAAAACTCACAGTAAAAACTTTTTTAAATATATCCGAAGCAGAAAGCCTGTGAGGGAGTCAGTTGGACCGTTATATGATCGAGGGGTTAAAGGGGCACTTAGAGAAGATAAGGCCATCGCGGAAAGATTAAATGATTTCTTTGCTTCGGTGTTTACTGAAGAGGATGTTGGGGAGGTACCCGTAATGGAGAAGGTTTTCATGGGTAATGATTCAGATGGACTGAATTAAATCACGGTGAACCTAGAAGATGTGGTAGGCCTGATTGACAAACTGAAGAGTAGTAAATTACCTGGACTGGATGGTATACACCCCAGAGTTCTGAAGGAACTAAAAAATGAAATTTCAGACCTATTAGTAAAAATTTGTAACTTATCATTAAAATCATCCATTGTACCTGAAGACTAGAGGATTGCAGATGTAACCCCAATATTTAAAAAGGGCTCCAGGGGTGATCTGGGAAACTACAGACCGGTTAGCCTGACTTCAGTGCCAGGAAAAATGGTGGAAAGTGTTCTAAACATCAAAATCACAGAACATATAGAAAGACATGGTTTAATGGAACAAAGTCAGCATGGCTTTACCCAGGGCAAGTCTTGCCTCACAAATCTGCTTCACTTTTTTGAAGGAGGTAATAAACATGTGGATAAAGGTGAACCGGTAGATATAGTATACTTGGATTTTCAGAAGGCGTTTGACAAAGTTCCTCATGAGAGGCTTCTAGGAAAAGTAAAAAGTCAAAGGATAGGTGGCGATGTCCTTTCATGGATTGCAAACTGGCTAAAAGACAGGAAACAGAGAGTAGGATTAAATGGACAATTTTCTCAGTGGAAGGGAGTGGACAGTGGAGTGCCTCAGGGATCTGTATTGGGACCCTTACTTTTCAATATATTTATAAATGATCTGGAAAGAAATACGACGAGTGAGATAATCAAATTTGCAGATGACACAAAATTGTTCAGAGTAGTTAAATCACAAGCAGATTGTGATAAATTGCAGGAAGACCTTGTAAGACTGGAAAATTGGGCATCCAAATGGCAGATGAAATTTAATGTGGATAAGTGCAAGGTGATGCATATAGGGAAAAATAACCCATGCTATAATTACACAATGTTGGGTTCCATATTAGGTGCTACAACCCAAGAAAGAGATCTAGGTGTCATAGTGGATAACACATTGAAGTCGTCGGTTCAGTGTGCTACGGCAGTCAAAAAAGCAAACAGAATGTTGGGAATTATTAGAAAGGGAATGGTGAATAAAACGGAAAATGTCATAATGCCTCTGTATCGCTCCATGGTGAGACCGCACCTTGAATACTGTGTACAATTCTGGTCGCCGCATCTCAAAAAAGATATAATTGCGATGGAGAAGGTACAGAGAAGGGCTACCAAAATGATAAGGGGAATGGAACAACTTCCCTACGAGGAAAGACTAAAGAGGTTAGGACTTTTCAGCTTGGAGAAGAGACGACTGAGGGGGGATATGATAGAGGTGTTTAAAATCATGAGAGGTCTAGAACGGGTAGATGTGAATCGGTTATTTACTCTTTCAGACAGTAGAAAGACTAGGAGGCACTCCATGAAGTTAGCATGTGGCACATTTAAAACTAATCAGAGAAAGTTCTTTTTTACTCAACGCACAATTAAACTCCGGAATTTGTTACCAGAGGATGTGGTCAGTGCAGTTAGTATAGCTGTATTTAAAAAAGGATTGGATAAGTTCTTGGAGGAGAAGTCCATTACCTGCTATTAAGTTCACTTAGAGAATAGCCACTGACATTAGTAATGGTAACATGGAATAGACTTAGTTTTTGGGTACTTGCCAGGTTCTTATGGCCTGGATTGGCCACTGTTGGAAACAGGATGCTGGGCTTGATGGACCCAGTATGGCATTTTCTTATGTTCTTATGTTCTTATGTTCTAAGTAGGGCAGAGCCATCAGGTGATCAGTGAGAATGTAGTTTGTGTTGCTGGGAGCAGGGGGGGTGGGGGCTGTAAACGATGTCTCTGCTACATCTGAAGTCTACTAGAGATCAGGAGAGGAGAGTCTCATGAAACCAAGCCCTGTCCTCTGCCAGCAAGCCATCAGGATGGGACTACAAAGCTATACTTTATTTTAAAAAGTTTATAAATACATTGAATAACATTCAAAGGAGATTACCATGACATGGATCTATCCACATAAAAAAAAAAGAAAAAGAAAATGAATTAAGACAAAAACATAATCATTCTGTAGGCATCACCAAAGCATGATGGGTGAGACTTCAATTCCTGTGGGTGCTTTCAACACTGCTTCTCCTACATATGAAGCTTGGCAGACTTGGGGAGAAGAGATCTGTCTTCAGAATACAACTCCAGTCCTCTGTTAGTAAACCACCAGGACAACAATAAAAATATATATTTTTTATCAATTATATTTTTATTTAGCATTGCATCATTTACAGTTAATATAGCAAAAGAAACCATGAACATAAAAGGAAATATTAAATTTTATATCGATGTGTATAACTAAACTATTCATTACAAGACCATAACAGGAGATTAAAGGAAAGAAAATAGTAAAAAGAAAATAAAATCAAAAGGAAATAATTATAACAAATAAACTAATTTGAGTTAGGCCTCACTCTTCACGACAAAAAAAAATATATATTTTAAATTTTATTTGTAAAAGTTTACTAATACATTGAATATCATCCAAAGGAGATTATCATAATCTCAGAAGGATTTTGTGAAATCCAGATCATTGGATAATATATCTAGGAATCTTTTCTAGGTGTTTTTTCTCCTTTCTGGCTGACTCTTCCTTTTTTAAATTCTTTCTGTAAATGCTAGAGCAAGTCACATTGATTCTACATTCTTCACTGCTAAATACCACATTTTTAGATATAATGCTCTGATACGTCAGTCTCTTAGTCTCCTGCTCCTGACTTTCCTTAGAGCATCTTTAACGTCTTTGTTCCTCAAGCTGTAAATAATAGGGTTTAGCATGGGGATTACCGCATTGAACAATACGCCAAACAGTTTGTCCTCAGACCGTGTTTCCATGGACAAGGGTCTCATATACAAAAAAAGTACGGCCCCAGAGTATATAACAACGACCGTGAGGTGGGAGGAGCAGGTGGAAAAGGCCTTGTGCCGCCCCTCAGCAGATTGGATTTTCAAGATGGCAGAAATAATATGGACATAGGATGTCAGGATAAGAAGAAAGCATCCCAGGACTAAAAATAGATTTAGGGTGACCATCAATAGTTTAATGTTAGAGGTGTCACTGCAGGAGAGTTTCAACAGTGTTTGGAAGTCACAAAATACATGGTTGATAACATTGTGTCCACAGAAAGAGGAATAGGAAATGGACACACTGTGTGGCACTATATCCAGAAACCCAGCAATCCAAGAACTGGCAGACAGCACAATGCAAACCCTCTTATTCATTACCACTGAGTAGCGCAAGGGATTGCAGATGGCCACATAACGGTCATATGCCATGGCACAAAGCAGATACAGTTCTACACCAGTGAAAGACATAATCAGGTAGAGCTGGGCCATGCATGCTTGGAATGAAATGGCCTTACTCTTTGCTAGAGAAATGACTAGCATTTTAGGGAGTGTGATGGACGTGAAGCTGATGTCCAAAATGGCCAGGTTGCTAAGGAAGAAGTACATGGGTTTGTGGAGGCGTGAATCAAAGCACATTAGTATCAAAATGGTGAGGTTCCCTGTCAGCGTGACCAAGTAAATAAACAGGAACACTATAAAGAGCAGAACCTGAAGGTTTGGGTGATCTGAGAACCCCTGGATGAGGAATTCTGTGACATGGGTTTGGTTTTCTGTCTGCATGTCCCTCTTACTCTGAGCTTGCTGATGGAGGAAGAAAAGAGACAACAGAGAAAAGTCAGGAAACTACAAGCAAAGAATAACCAGAACAAGAAAAGGGACCATCACAAGGTCAAAAGGACACCATTTAATGTTTCACCAAGACATTGGGCATTATCTTATTCAGCTAATCCTTTTTGTTTTACAATTGAACTGTTAATAGATTATTATTATTAATGGATCATTCCTTACCAACATTTGTTTTAGTATTGAAACCCCCTTCAGACACTGCAAATCATTGTGCAGCTCTGAAAATCTGGTTAAACTGACCCAAGGTTTACACTTAGTCACACCAAAAGGAATTTTATATACCAAGTGTTGTATTCCAAAACAAAAAGAACACTTTTCTGCAACAAAATAAGCAGTCTAGTAGTGTAAAAGGTAGACAAATATTTTCAAACATATACAATTAAAGAAAGTAATATTCCTGAACCAACTTGAGGGCTTGGATACCTCTGAGGACCTGTCCTAGCTCTCCAGAAAAACTTTGCCTTCTCCCTTAGAATTGCATAGATCCAGGAAAATCCACTTCTCCCACTCAGAGAGTAAACACACTACCTGGCTGGTGACCTAGTCTCTTGCACAAACCTCCTGAGTCTGGATGCAGATGGCTCCCTTACGGAAATCAATTCCAACCTTCAGATGAAAAAGAGACAAGGAATGTTGCTATTCCTGGAGCGATTGAGAGTCACAGTCTATGGCTCCATCTCGCTGCTCTTTGCACAACTCCAGCCAACACTCATGGAGTCAGCTTTATTAACTCTCCAGTTGGCCCACCCTTTAGAGGGATGGACTTTTACTGTCACTCAAAATGACCACTATGCCTAGGGAATCTCGCTCTCCCATCGCTAGACGTTTCTCTCTTTTAAAGTATAGTGAAATCTAGCAGGTTTTACAATAGTAATTAATATTATCGCAAATGTTAATGATAAATGTTTCATTTCCTCCTCTATGGCAAGTGATGTATGGATAGATGCCTATCTCTCATTTTACAGTTTCTCCTTCCCTCTGTTCTTTGATGGTAGAATTCACCCAAAGATACATCTTCTATAATGATGAAAATCTCAATAGAAGGGATGTCAGTTAGATCTGAAAATAAAATTACTTCAGCACCTTAACAGCTGGATCTATAAAAAAAGAAGAAAATTAAGCCCTTGCTTGGGCTTGAACTCCGCACTCTATCTACCCATTCTCTTTCTTTTATAATGTGACTTTTTTCCGCTCACCTGTTTGTGTATCAGCTGCTGATGAGTTTCCTTCTTGCCCCTGAAATTTGGAAGGCATAGAGGGGGGACAGTAAGATAGCTGAAGGAGTAACAAAAGGAGAAGACGGACAGGAGCTGAGGACCTAGAGGAAGGAGTGAGCAGTGAGAAATAAAAAAAAATATGTAGTCAGAGTGAGAGAGGGCACCAGCCTCCTCCTTTGACATCTTGTGCTTCCGGTGCTGTTTTTGGGGAGCACTCAGAGGTCAGGACAACTTGTCTTAATGATGTCAAGGCATGAAGGCAAACTTACAACTGCAAAACTTAACTAAAGCAGGAAACATGAACAATTAATGACATTTCATAGTGAAAAAAAGTAAATAATTTTCAGCAGTCCTTCAAAAAGCTGGAATCGTAATCTAAAATAAACATGTGACAAAAGAAACAACCCCGTAGCCTTAGAGGGTGATATTTATTTCCAGATCGGTAGCCAAGAATTCTTCATTTTTATTTTGATTTTTGTAGAGAAAGCATTGAACTGAACTGAACTTCAGCAAAACAATTCATGTAAAGAGCAATAATGGTTTCTCTTGCCTGTGAAGCTGCTTCTTCATCTCTGCATCAGAGAGGATCAGAGAGGAATTCTTAACTGTGTTTCAAAAACCTTCTGGGACCGTCCTCTGAGGGCAGGGGAAGAACTCTGAACAGTCATTAGTCCTGGCTTTTCTCTTGCACTGTTTCTTCCAAGAACCATGTTTTACATTGGAAGAGCAGGGCAACAGCGATTTGGGATGAAACAGCGAGCACCGAGCAATCAGGATTACCCTGCCCAGTTTTAATTGTGAGGGGCAGCTCAGCTTCTCTGTGTGCAATGCTCTTTTCTTTAGTTAGGAAACTGAATGGAGCTAATTTACTGCTGAACACTTAAACTCTTTCCACTTCAAATGATAAAGTTAAAACTCCTCCCACTGATTTGGTTTGCTAAGGATATTTTTTCAGATGATCATGGTAATCATTTTTTATAGGATGTTGGAGTCCGAAAAACCAAATTGTTTGCTGGGTACTGGGCAGCCATGATTTTAGTACAAAAAAAGTGCAGAGACCAGAGAGCAGAAATCCAAGGCAGTAAGACAGGATGGGGGGAGAGGAGGATGACAAGGGGTTCACCGGAGACAGAGGGATGCTGAAGTGCATAGGGTGAGGCATAACCTGCAGATAAAAGGAAGCGAGAATATCTCTGTACAAACTGTGGGTGAGACTTCACCTGGGTGCATATTTACTAAACCACATTATAAGAAGACCCAGGCATTAATATGTATTCAGTGCCAGTATTAATGCTTAATATCTGTTCAAGTGGCAGGAAGACAACTAAATGAGCTTGCGTTAACATTAACATATTTAGTCTATGTTATCGCTATGATAATTAATGTGTTTCCTAAATTTCTCCCATTAAATTTTCCTTGCCCCACACTGGTTAATTGATTACCACTTGAATAGAATGATGGAATCTATATATATAGGCATGATAACGATTAGATAATATCTAATGTTTATGTTTTTGTTTTTTCCATATGAAATGAAACTGGATTTAATTTGTTTTACTGTAAGGAAGAATTATATTCCTATAACCTTTTGCTCTTTAGTCAGAAAGAATGTAATCATACCTAAAATATTTTACTTTTCTGTAATTGAAATCGGATAAATAAAGAATTAAAAAAAAATACAATTGTGAGCTCCAAATCTGCTGTCTAGGTGTCACTAGAGTTATGGCTAAGATGTCAAATGCTCAGGTGCTGTGATCTCTGTCTTTGTTGTCTTATGAATCTATTACAGGTCCTCTCCCAGTGAGCCACCATGGTGACCATATAAATATTTTAATGTTAATGTTATGATGAATGGAGAGTAAGGTCATGTAGTTTGAAATAGGGATGTGAATCGGGCTTCTGACAATTGAAAATATCGTACAATATTTTCAAAATCGTCAGAAATCGGGGGCTCCCCGAAACCGATAGGAAAACCCCACTAAATTGTTCATGGGGGTTCTCTTATCTTTTTGGGGGAGGGCAGGAAAAATGGCACACAAAAATAACCCCTAAACCCACCCCAACCCTTTAAAACTAATCCCTTAGCTTCCCTTATCCTCCCGACCCCCTAAAAAACTTTTTACAGGTACCTGGTGGTCCAGTGGGGGACTCGGGAGCGATCTCCCATTCCCGGCCGTCGGCTGCCACTAATCAAAATGGCGCCAATGGCCCTTTGCCCTTACCATGTCACAGGGTATCCGGGCCATTGGCCAGCCCCTGTCACATGGAGGGAGCACTGGATGGCCAGCACCATCTTTAAAAATGGCGCGTGCCATCCAGTGCTCCTACCATGTGACAGGGGCCGGCCAATGGCACAGATACCCTGTCACATGGTAAGGTCAAAGGCCAACAGCACCATTTTTATTAATGGTAGCCGACGGCCCGAGAGCGGGAGATCGCTCCCGGGACCCCCACTGGACCACCAGGTACCTGTAAAAAGTTTTTTGGGGGGTCGGGAGGATGGGGAAGCTAAGTGATTTGTTTTAAAGGGTCAGGGTGGGTTTTTTGTTTATCAGCTCGGGTACAGTCGATAAACAAAACCACGTTCGGGTAGGACGAAAAAAAACCCCACGATGTGAATCGGAACCGGAATCAGAACCGATTCCGGTTCCGATTCACATCTCTACTTTGAAATGTATCCAGCTGTATTGAAACCAGCATCTATGTTGGATTGAAGTGCTGGTCCTCTGGCTAAAGCTTGATTGGGTTAATAACTTGTGTCATTGCTGGTATAGGTATTGAACTGCTTGAGTCAATACTACATCTCATGACTGGAGCTGCTGGTGTTGGTTCTCATGTTAGTGATGCTGCTGCAAATCATTTGACCTGTTTACTGCTGAGGATCTGTTCTACATGTGCAGTCTGTGATACAATCTTTCAGTCATGCAGTCGGCACAAATTCCATGCCTTCTTTTACGAGCATATAGTGTAGAAAAAACACACTGCAAGAGTAAAGGGGCGGATTTTAAAAGCCCTGCTCGCGTAAATCTGCCCAGATTTACGCGAGCAGGGCCTTGCGCGCCGGCGCACCTATTTTACATAGGCCTGCCGGCGCGCGCAGAGCCCCGGGACTCACGTAAGTCCCGGGGTTTTTTGTCGGGGGCGTGTCGGGGGTGTGTCGGAGGCGGGGCCGATTGATGCAGTGTTTTGGGGCGGGGCGCGGCATTTCGGGGGCGGGCCTGGGGTATGGTTTCGGCCCGGGGCGGTCCGGGGGCGTGGCCGCGCCCTCCGGAACTGCCCCCGGGTTGCGTCTCGGAGCGCCAGCGGCCCGCTGGCGCGCGGGGATTTACTTCTCCCTCCGGGAGGCGTAAATCCCCGGACAAAGGTAGGGGGGGGTTTTAGATAGGGCCGGTGGGGTGGGTTAGGTAGAGGAAGGGAAGGTGAGGGGAGGGCGAAAGAGAGTTCCCTCCGAGGCCGCTCAGATTTCGGAGATGCCTCAGAGGGAACGGAGGCAGGCTGCGTGGCTCCTTCTTTCTGTCCAGTGATTAAAATTATCAGCCAAGAACGCATAATGGGGTATTGGTGAAATCTTCTATGGAAGGGTGTGAGTCAGATCTTAGAACTGATTATTACAGAGCCTTCACACTTGGGTCTTGAGAAAAAATATTTGGGCTCAATGGGGCTTGATTTCTCCCCATCTACTCATGTTTTCCATTTAAGATGTGAACTATCAGGCAGGTCCCTTTCTCACCTTATCTGTGTGCCTGTCTGCTGCTAACTCTTCTCCTCATTGTCCCTAAAATTTGGAAAGCTTGGAGGTGGAGAGCAAGAAAGCTAAAGGTGTGTGTGTGTGTGTGGTAGGGATGTGAATCGTTTTTTGACGATTTAAAATATCGTCCGATATATTTTAAATCGTCAAAAATCGTTAGGGCCACGATACAATACCAATTCCCCCGATTTATCGTCAAAAAATCGTAAATCGGGGGAAGGGGGAGGGCAGGAAAACCGGCACACTAAAACCCCCTAAAACCCACCCCGACCCTTTAAATTAAATCCCCCACCCTCCTGCGCCGGCAGGAGATCGACTGCAGGAGGTCGTTCAGCGGGGGTCCGGAACCCTCGCTGAACGACCTCCTGCAGTCGATCTCCTGCCGGCGCCATTTTCCGTACGGAAAACGATTTGCGGCAGGAAATCGCTCCCGGACCCCCGCTGGACCCCCAGGAACTTTTGGCCAGCTTGGGGGGGCCTCCTGACCCCCACAAGACTTGCCAAAAGTCCAGCGGGGGTCTGGAATGACCTCCTGCGTCGAATTATTTTGGTCTATGGCCGCCGCCATTTTGCGGCGGCCATTTTGCAAAATGGCACCGGCTGAAGACTACACGATTTAGTGTGCCGCTTTTCCTGCTCTCTCCCTTCCCCCGATTTAGCTACAGACCACCGCTATGGAGGTAATTTAAGGCTACGGACCCCCAGGTAATTTAAGGCATTTGGGGGGGGGGGTTCGGGAGGGTGGGGGATTTAATTTAAAGGGTCGGGGTGGGTTTTAGTGTGCTGTGTTTTAGTGTGCCTTGTTTTAGTGTGCCGCTGGACCCCCAGGTAATTTAAGGCATTTGGGGGGGGGGGTTCGGGAGGGTGGGGGATTTAATTTAAAGGGTCAGGGGTGGGTTTTAGGGGGTTTTAGTGTGCCGGCTCACGATTTTAACTATTTTCACGATACTTTACACACCCAAACGGCAACAATACGATTCCCTCCCCCTCCCAGCCGAAATCGATCGTTAAGACGATCGAGGATACGATTCACATCTCTAGTGTGTGTGTGTGTGGGGGGGGGGATAAATAGAGAAGGAAGAAGAGGAGAGTTAGGATGTGGAAGTAACAGAATGAGCAGTGAAAAAGAAAATATGTATTTACTTTCCAAAAGTATCCAGAGTGGGAAAGGATGACAGCTTTCCCCATTGACATCTTATGTTTCTGGTGCTTTTGTTTGGGGGAGGCGCAGATATTAGAAGAATGGCTCATCTGATGCATACACAACTCAACCATTAACAAAGCAGGAAACATGCAAAATTATCACATTCATGAAATCTTATAGCTAGAATATTAATGAATTATCAGCAGTGCTTCTAAAGGCAGTCCAGTCCAGAATAAACTTGTGCATGACAAAAGAAGGAAAGAAACCCCTAAGCTTAGGGCATGTCCCCTATTTAGTTTGCTCTCTTAAGGTTGGATATGAGGTGTACGTAGTATTCAAGTACAAGAACTTCACTGCTTTGCATGTCCAGACTTACCAGCGTGTCTGTGAAGTCTAGAAAGTGGGGGCCACCAAAAGAAGCCCCACCATGATGACTCCATGAAGAAAATGCAAGAGCTCCTCAGAGCTGGAGTCAGGCAAGTTGGCACCTAAGGCCAAGTGAAAAAAAGGAGTCTTCACCCTGTGCACAACGCGTCGCCATGAGCTGGAAGACTGCTATGTTTTTTTTTTAAATTTAAAACAACAGAATTATTATTATAAACTATAAATCAATATAAGTTTGACCATGGTTCCAAAATGTGACTCTCAGGTGTCTAAGGATGTGATCCTTAACCTCTACAAAAACTGACTTACTACACGAGATATAAAAATATTTCAGAACAGCTGGCGAATAGAATAACATCCAATAATTAAAAACTCATGCAATTTTTTAAACTGTTTCCCCAAAAATATTTCAAAACCGTAGAGACATCAAACAGCCAATAATTAAAGCTATTATGGATTAAAAAAAAAATCACCAATTTTCCATACCTGGGAACTTTTGATTTCTAGTTACCCTAAGATTGTTATGGACGTGTGTGCGTGTGCACAAACTTTTTCCTCTCTCTCCAATATGCAGAAATCACACATTCTCCACCTCTTACACACACACAATTGCTCTTTTTCACTAAACACACAATTAAACTCTGGAATTTGTTGCCAGAGGATGTGGGTAGTGCAGTTAGTGTAGCTGGGTTTAAAAAAGGTTTGGATAAGTTCATAGCCACATCAAATGCCTCTCTATCTCTTATTGTCATCTCCTTCATTTCAAAAAATGTTTTGTGAGTCATATGATGCAACACAAATCTGGTGATTAGTTGTCTAAAATCAACAAACTCCTGAAGCTGGACCTGCATTTCAGGGGAACCTTCTCTATCTCTGGATAAACAAGCCAGTGCACCACTCAAAGCCTGGCACTCCTTCTGGAACAGAGAGTTTATATGTCGGGCTGTGCTTCTATCAGGTGGATATTTTTCAAGTGAGATTTTTAGATTCCCGTGTTTGGAATATTCACCCAGGAAAAGGACATTAGAGTCCTTGTGGGCAATACCTAGAAATCTTTGGCTCAGTGTGCAGCAGCAATAAAAAAGGGAACTAGAATGTGAGGAATTATTCAGAAAGAAACAGAGAGCAAAACTGAGAATATAATAGTGCATTTGTATGGCTCCATGGTTTGACTGCACGAGAGTATTGTGTGAGTTCAGGTTGCTCCATCTCAAAAAAACATATAGCAGATATAGAAAAGATACAGAGAAGGGCGACAAAACTGATAAAGGGGATGGAAAAGGCCCCTTATGTAGAAACCCAAACAGATTAGGGTTCTTTAGCTTGGAAATGAGACAACTGAGATAAGAACTGATTGCATTTATAAAATACTGAATGGGTAAATAGGGAACAGTTATTTACCCTTTCAAACAACACTAGGACTGGGGGACATTCCATGAAATTTAGTATCAAGCAGAATGAAAACAAATCGTAGGGAATCTTTTTCACTCAGCACACAATCAAGCTGTGCAATCTGTCGTCAGAGAGTGTGGTGAAGGCAGCTTATATGGCAGGGTTCAGGTTCCTCGAGAAAAAGTCCATCGCTTATCCCTGGGAGTGAGACACAAGAAATAAATCAACTATCGGGGATCCGCCAGGTACTTGTGACCTGGACTGGCTACTGTGGGAGACAGGATGCTGGGCTGGATGGACCTTGGTCTAACCCGGCATGGCAAATCTTGTGTTCAGGGTGACTCCTGTCATTATCCCGGGGCTGAAGCTTTCATTCTGGGCACCGCAGGCTTAGCGGGGAAGCTTCAGATGAAAGGTCCAAGCTTTCAGAACACTTCCTGCTACTCTGTATCCAAAATTATGACATCACTTACAATAAATATCCACCTCACCTCTGCCAGGGAACTCTTTCACTGTTCTAAACACAGCGCCTTCCAGTGATAAATAATCCCAGCCTTTCAGCTTTTACTTTTCAAGAGAGGAGGTCAAGTAGTAGTGGAAATGACAATTACCTTTTGAAAATTATCTTTTCTTTCTCTTGAAAAACCAACTGATTTCAGTATTCCACATCACAAACCATTGCATTGATTTCCTCAGTTTTCATTTTAGTTTTACAGAGGCAGCACTGAACCAGACATTGACAGTAATAACAATTCATGTAAATCATAATGTTTTCTCTTACTTGCACAATGATCGGCCTCTGCTCTTCCATCTGTGCACGTGAAGGGAGGGCTCAGGAACACTTATCTGGCTTTGGAAAACCTTTGGGACAAGTCTCTGAGGCCAGTGGAAGTGCACTGAGCAGTCACCGGCCCCAGCTTTAGATCTGCAATATTTTCCCCCTGGAAGAACAGAGCCAAAGCAATCTGGGATGGAACAGCGAGCACCAAGCAATCTGGATTTATCTGCTCATTTTTCATTGTGAGGGGCAGTTTAGCTTCTCCATCTAGTATACAGTTCTATTTTCTTTATTTAGGAACCTGACAATAATTTAGAACTGGACAATTATGTAGAAATAGTTTCATCAATAATTACCAAAACACCTCCCATTCATTTTTTTTGGTAAGAATGTTTTTTCAGGTGATCACAGTAATAGCTTTCTGTTGGAATAAGTTATGATGCAGGGAAAAGCATTGTTTGCTCCGTGCTGGGCAGCTAAAATGCACTGCAGAAAAGTGGGCAGTCTTGCATTTAGGGCTACAGTGATACAGGACGGTGGCAGGAGGGGAGTGAGACACTAATGTGCTGCAATCAAGAGACAGGCACTGGAGCGATGGGGTCTGACGATCTCAAGGTAGGGAAACAGTGAGATAAGGCAGTGGTCAGAGCCACGGGGATGCTGGGTGCACAGGGAGAGGCATAACCTGCAGGAAAAAGGAAGCGATGAACTTCTGTACAAGTCATTGGTGAGACCTCTCCTGACCCCTGTTTATAAACCACATTAAACCTGACCCAGACTTTAACAATTAATATGCATTAAAGTGGCATGAAGGTGCCTTAACAAACTGAAGCTCACATTTTTGTATGTATTAATGAAGGGCTTCTCACTTAAAATAATTTGTTTAGCATACACAATTATGATAATCATGTTATTTAAATGTGATGCCAATCATTTTAACTAAAAAAAATCAGCATTAATCTCACCATTAAAGTAAAACTTCAACTCCACCCCTACAAATGTAAACACTTTTTTGTATTGAAAGACGATCCTGAACCAGTACAGACTCAGGGTCCCAGCATGGTGTTAGGGGCACGGTTCCCTTTCAACCAGTACTGATCCACATACCAGTATACTTTACATTTCCAGTCACCCAAAGATTGCTGTGAGATAGCATGGGGGGAGAGGAGGCAGTAATAGCATGCACACTAACACATTCACATGTTCACTCACACACTCTGACAGACACATACATGAGCATTCTCACACACTCTGACAGACACATACATGAGCATTCTCACACACATGCTTACTCTCACTCATTCACCCACATATACACACTCTCAAACTCATATGCACACTCACTCACTCTTCTCCCTCTTCCACACATACATGTACTCACACACACACATGTACACTCTCTCCTCTCTCTGTTCATACACACATGGCCTCTCTTACACATACACACTCACTCCATCTTCCTCACACACATGCATACTTATTCTCTTCTCATCCTTTTCCTCATATACACACACACACACTCTATTACAGACATGCACAATCACTTCTCTCCCTCTTCCACATGCACACTTGCATACTCACTGCTCTCCATCTTCTACACACACTCACTCACTCACTCCTCCCCTTTTCCACACATACATGTTCTCTTACCCACATGCACACTTTCTTCTCTTCCTATTCAACACACATATACACTCTCACACATCTTATCTTCCTCTTTTACACACACACTCACACACATACACACACACACACACACACACACACACACACACGTGCACTCATTCTCTCTCCTAACCTTGATCCTCATTCTGCAGCGTTGGAACTGATGCTGCCCCTGTTTCCTTTTCCTTTTGGAAGCCCAGTATTGCTGCTTTTCTGGCATCCGCTCAGAGGGATCGATGCTGCCCATTTCTTCTTCCTGTGGCATGGGGGGGGGGGCTGATGCATCTCATTTTCTTTCTCCTGTTATACAGGGGCAGATGCTTCTCCTTGTTCTCCTCCTGCTGTGGGGGCCACCACTTTTTCTCATCCTCCTCAGGCCTCGTGGGTCCTGCACCCCTGCAGCCACTTTTTCTTCTTTACCAGCGGGACACCCAGAGTTTTCAGGTGTTGGCCCAGAGTCTCCAGGCCAAATCCAGAGAGTTCCTAGGTCTGCTGATCCGGTGCCGAGCCTGGATTTGGAGGCACTCGTCCCTTTATGCTCGTATTGATCCAGTATTTCATTACGGCATTAGAGGCACTTTTCCCCTCTGAACCAGGCCTTGGGGTGGATGGGGAATGGTTAATTGTGCAACTGCCTTGGGCCCCCACTTTTTCGGGAGCCCTGCACTGCCATGGGAGCCCCCTCTCCTACCTATAATTTCAACATTCCAGGGCCTTGCTGTGATTGATTTGCCTTGGGTCCTACACCCTCCTAAGGTCATCCTTGGTGCTAGTAGTAACCCAGTGACCCAGAATGATGTTAGGGAGCCCTCTTGCCTCTGTGTTTGTTAGGAATCAGTGTTCTCTGTAAACCATTAGAGAATACATATCCCAAAAGTGTGATGGTGGGTACTCCTTCCTCTGAAACAATAACACATTTTATGGAAGTGAGCTCCCAGTTACCAGTTCTGAATTGCAGGGTCCCTAATGCAGAGAAGATTCTTCTTAATTCTCCGTCATGAAATAGGCATTGTTACCACGAGCGCGAGGAGCGCGGTCGCCTCCAAAGCAGGTGGTGAGCTCTTGGGCCACGGCAAGACTCAGGGAGGAGCCCCAAGCCACACCGTGGGAGGTGAGCCGGTGCAGGCATGGTGAGCCAGGTGAGTACAGAAGCAGGGGGTAAGGAGCGGAGTCTGACCCTCAGCCGGACCTGCACGCCCATGGCAACCAACACTGGGATGTTGATTGATGAATGGTCCTCCGACTGTTCCAAGCCCTTTCAGACCTGCCGCTGGGTACGGCATAGGGCGGCAGGCTGGACAGAGGCGAGGGCAGACAGAGTCCTTAGAACTGAAGACATCAGACGGGGGCTGAAGCAAGACATCAAGGCAAGGGCTGAAGCAAGAAACGGGCACTGTCTCTCAGGGCGCCCTACACAGTCAGCACAGCTGGACTGGTCACGGACCACCCTGTCCTACAATCGCGGGAGCGGACACGTGCAGGGAAGAGGAAGCGGTGGGTTACTGCACGCCTGGCAGTCAAGGCAGGGTAGGTTGCTGCACTCCTGGCAGCCTAAAGCAGGTTTTGCTGCACTCCTGGAAGCCTAAAGCAGGTTTGCTGCACTCCTGGCAGCCTAAAGCAGGAAGGAAAAGCAGGAACTGGATCAGGCACTGGATCAGGAACAGACATCAGGCAACATCAGGAACAGACATCAAGGCAGAGACAGGACAAGGAGCCATCAAAGCAAGCAAGACCACAGAGGACCTGGATCGAGGAAAAGGTAGAGATGACTGTAATGCTCAATCCGAAGGCGAACTGGAACTGAAGAGGAAGTCCTTTTATACAGCTGATGTGGGCAACTCCCTGGGAGGAGTTCACCTGGACCGCCCCTTGCTGGCCCTATAACTGAGATGGAGAGCTGCGGGCCGGCCCCTAGGGAGAAGGGCGTGGCCAAACCAGGAAGTCCAAACCCAGCCAGCAAGCCACAGGCAGGCTTCAGGAACAGCTAGGCCTTCCAGGCCCTGGAGCAAATCCTGGATGGTACACAGGCGAGGCCCTGGCTTCGAAGCGGCCTCCAGTGGAAGTTGAGATACCACCTGTAGCGCAGCAACAGGGGGGATCGTAACAGGCATGGATTAGCCATTCCATGTCAGTGCTGTTATCTGATGGTGCCGACATGGGTTCAGCTCTCAAAGCTCTGTAAAGACATTAGTGAGCATGTGCGGGTGTTCTGCACATAGGTGCTGCCTCATGCACCCTGCAGTCTTTCTTTGTCTGCATGCTCCAGTCTCTCCTAATATGTTCCAATTTTTCAATATTTTGGGCTCATTGTTTTTCAACGTTTTGCCACTGCCTCATCAGCCCCTCAAATGGAATTTTTAGTAGTCAATATTCAAAGCCCTTTAGATGAATAACATCCAACTAAATGGCAAGTTTGAATATTGAACCCCCACCCCCTTAGCCAGCTACATTTTTCCTGGAGAAGTCCTTTTTTGTTAAAATTTAGCGAGATAAAAAAGAGGCATTCTGGAATGATTTGGGGAGGAATTAATTTATCTGGATAACTTAGCCAATTTTTAACTATAACCGGCTAATTTAGCTGGATAACTTTAGACCTGGAGCACATAGGAAGAGAGATGGACCCTATCTGCTCTTAGTTTCTCTGTCTCTCCATGGATAGCATTTACCTCTCAGTTCCAGGTCTCCCTGAGGAGAGGCTTAACCTCAACTTCCTTTTGCATTCAACACAGTACCCACCCTTTATCCTTCTCTGTAAACAGCACTAATAATAATCACAGTCTTTTGTATCCAAAAAGCACACTGAGAAGAAAGGAAGTTTCCAACTAGTTGATTAGATGACTGACAAATATTTACTAAATCAACTCAATTATATCACCTCATGTTGAATATACAGAGTTAAATTAAACTTTTATTGAGTTGACGTTTGTTCAACAACAAAATTAATGAAGAAGTGAGGTGATATAATTGAGTTAATTTAATTTATATTGTGGATCTCTTTATAGTGATAAATTAGTGCGGTATTTTGGTTTTTGACAAATATTTACAGCACTCAATTTGCGTTCAGTATAAAGTCAATAGATATTAGATAATAAAACAGTTGAAAGATTAATAAACTAACTTAGCAAAGTCTTTTAATTTACAGGAAGTCAATAAATTAGAAATCCATATCCTCTTTTCCAATTACTCAGCTCTTGAAGAAATTGTACTCCTTCAAACTTCAGTGTTTATTCTCCCTTCTACTTCCTCTGTAATGGTTAGAATAAAGTCCCTGTGTTTTATCAGAATGAAAATCCTAATCCTCAAACCTTCTTAAATGCTTTAGCTCCCCTAATGAAGAACCTCACAAACCAAACCCCACTTGACTCTACAGCAATAGTGTTTCAAAAATACCTGCATATCTTTCCTTCCTTTGTGAAAGCAAAGATTCAGTCCTCCCAGATACTCCTCCAATCTTCAGGTTCCTTCAGAGTGAAAGACACCTCTTTTCCAGTAGAATGGATACTGAGTCTCTGGTACCAAGGGCACTTATTTCCAGGTGGGACAAAATAGAGATTGTTACTCAAAAAGAGGGGAAATCAAAATAGAGACAGGAAGGGTGGAAAATTTCTCTGCTTCACAACTGAGGAGTTAAAGCAAAAGCTGAAACTCCTCTGCATTCACTCACTAACAGGTCTGTCCTTTGGAGGAGTGATAGAACTCTTTCAGAATCTTCCCTTCCCTGGATTTATCCATTCACAGGGATGCCCTAATCCTCTGTGTACAACACGCACCAGAGTCTCACAATTGGAAGTCTCCAAAATATGGATTAAAAGAGCAAAAGGATGGACAATGTAGTGCTAGGGTTTTTTTGTTTTTTTAAAAAAGATTCTTGGGTAATCTGGGAAACTATAGACTGTTGAGTTTGACACTGATGGTGGGCAAAATGGTAGAAGTGATTCTTAAAAATAAAATCATAACCTCAGTTAATGGGGAAGAGTCAACATGGTTTTAGAAAAGATAAGTCTTGTCTTACAAATCTTTTAGATATTTTGGAAGGTGTAATTAAACTTGTAGATATAATTGAGGCAGTTGATAAAATGTATTTCAATCTTCAGAAAGCATTTGATAAAGTCCTTCATGAGAGACTCCTCATGAAATTACAAAGTCATGGGACAGGAGGGAGTTTTCTATTGGAAATTTAGTAACTGGTTAAAAGACAGGAAACAAAGGTTAAGTCTAAATGGTCAGTTTTCGAAATGGAGAAAGATCATTATTGGAGAACCACACGGATCAGTATTGGGACCTGTGCTATTTAACATATTCATAAATGATACGGAAAAGGGAATGGTGAGTGAAGTAATCAAATTTGTAGGTGATAGAAAATTATTCAAAGTCGTTAAAGCAGCAGTGGATTACAAGGAACTGCAGTAGGTCTTTGTGAGACTAAGAGATTGGCATCTTAATAGCAGTCCAACAACAGGTACACTTCATGAAACTAACAATAATATACATCAGTGTGGATGTTACATTCCTCAAGTTGTACTCAGATTGTTATCCTTCCATTGTGATATTATCGACTACATGAGGATTGGCTAGAGCATTCTCCTTTGTGGGGCCCACAATGTGGAATACCATACCTTGTGCTTTGAGAGAAGAAGTTGATTACTTATATGTAAAATTTTCTGTAATATATATGCCCTATAGAGATGTGCAAAGGCAAAATTTTCATTTTGGTTCATTCATTTATTTGTCACCTTCATTTATTTATTTAGTTTCAAATGAAAAACAAATTAATTTGTTTCCAATTCAAGTCACTGGGGGAAGTGATGCAGCCTATTTTGAAGTTCAGAACTGAGGTTTTCTAATCAAATTCTACTGAACTTGTTACTAGACAACATCAGAAGGGGGAAGAGAACGTCAAGGCATCGAGACTGTGGCAAATTGGCACCAAAACTGGTATGAGTAGCGTAAGGCACTATAAAAAGACAAAAGGGTACCAGCAGTGGCAGAATTTTATGAGAACATTTAGAGAATTTTTGACACATTTAAAATCAAATAAAATTGAGAATAATTGAAAATTTAAGAAAGGGCAAGGAAAGTTCATCATCCATTAAAAATCAAGCATTTCACAATTCAGTTCCTCATTTAAAATGGAAGCTTCTATAAAAAAGATGCAAAATTTATACATCAGAACATTATCAAGAAGGAGGAAGAACTCAGTTAATTGCCTGCCTATTTTGTAGCCTGTTTCTGTAGACCCTTAATTGTTCTAAATTCTAGAGCAATTCATATTGAATCTGTAACCTTCACTGCTAAATACCACATTCTTACATGTAAGGTTTTTGGCTCTCAGACTCCCCTTCTCCCCCACATAATTTTTATGAGGGCAGATTTAACGTCTTTGTTCCTTAGACTGTAAATGATAGGGTTCATCATGGGGATCAGACTGTTGTACAGTGAGTCAAGGAATTTGTCAACTGGATTCGTGTTTATGGACAGGGGTCTCATATATGCAAAAGATACAGTTGCAGAGTATATGCTAACGACCATGAGGTGGGAAGAGCAAGTGGAGAAGGCCTTACGCCTTCCCTCAATGGATTGGATTTTCAAGATGGCCAAAATGATTTGGACATAGGATGTCAGGATGAGCAGTATGGCTCCCAAGGCCAAGCCCAAGTTTAATGTGAGCATTGTTAGTTTAATGATGGAGATATCACTGCACGAGAGTTTCAACATTGTCTGGAAGTCACAGAATAAATGGTTGACAACATTATGCCCACAGAAAGATAATTGAGAAATGGTTACCCTGTGTGGTAGTGGATCTAGAAACCCAATTATCCAGGAAACAGCAGACAGCATAATGCAAACCCTCTTGTTCATGACAACTGTGTAGTGTAAGGGGTTGCAGATGGCCACGTAGCGATCATACGCCATGGCAGTGAGCAGAAAGAATTCCACACTGAGGAAAGCCATAAGCAGATAGAGCTGGGCCATGCACGCTTGGAAAGAAATAGATTTGTTGTTCATTAGAAAAATTGCCAGCATTTTTGGGAGAGTGCTGGAGCTTAAGCAGATGTCCACAAATGCCAGATTGCCGAGGAAGAAGTACATGGGCTTGTGGAGGCGCGAATTAATAGACATTAATGTCAAAATTGCGAGATTCCCCATCAGTGTGACCAGGTAGATGGACAGGAAGACCACAAAGAGCAAACCCTGAAGTTCTGGATATTCTGGAATTCCCAGAATGAGGAATTCTGTGACCTGGGTTTGGTTTTCCCGCTCCATGTCTCTTGTACTGACGGCTTGCTGAGAGAGGAAGAAAAAAGATAGCAGAGAAATCAGGAAACCTCTAATACTAAATGAGAGAGAGGAAAGTGTTATTCACAAGGTCAATTAAACATTAGTTAATGTTTCACCAATATATTGGGAATTCAGTTCATCCTTTTATTTTACCCTTAAGCCAATTGTAGTTAGATTATCAATACTAAATATTGAGTAAGCTGAGGGAGCCAGGAATATTATCCAGCTAATTTTATTCAGCTGGATATTCATTCTGCTGAATATACCCAGCTAAAGTCAAAGTTACTTGATAAAGTAATCCGGACACTCTAATATGAGCAGACTTACTGGATTGCTTTATTTGAATAGCTCTGAAAATCAGCACAAACCAGCTAAAGTTAATTCCTTCTCCTAGAGCACCCCAATGCCACCTCTTTTTAATATGGGTAAGACAAATCTTTTTTAATTTTGACTTCATTATTAATTCAAAACTAATAGTATAACAAATTTATATTAATATTAATTCTTAATAATTATTATTAAGAAAGTATTCTTTCTCTCCTCTCCACTTTGGAAAGTGTTATATGAACACAATTCAGGCAGCTGCTTCTATGTCATTGGATTATTAAACTCTAAATTAGATAGGGCTTCCATGGAATAAAAGCAGCAAATATATCTACATTCTCATTAATATTATGAAGAACAAATCATTGCTCTTGACAGTATGTTGTGGTTGCAGTGTTATGACGCACTGCAAACACAGTAACAGAATCCTCGGGCTGAATTAAAAACAGGATCACACAGTGTTTCGTCTTATGATCTCCTCTGATCCCATCTCTCCATTTGCAATTCCTCCATCCCTCTATCAGCTGATGTAATTGTCAGCCAAGTTATTGGTGAATACCGCTATGGAAGAGCTCTCAGACAGATTTCAGAATAGATTAGTCCAGATCCTTCATGTTTCTCTCAGTTGGTCTTGAGCTCTCCCCTCTCTGTCTAGCCATTCTCTTTAAGATGTGAACTCCTGGGCAGGGTCACTTTCTTACCCCACCTGTGTGCATGTTTGCTGATGATGCTTCTCTTCCTGGCTCCTGAAATTTGGAAGTCGTGAAGGGGGAGAGTAAGAATTCTGAAGGGAAGCTGAAATGGGAACAAGGACATGGCCTGGGGAGGAGGATTTAGAGGGAGAAGGAAGCCCTGAAAAATAAAAAATATGTATTTACCTTCTGAAATGTCCAGAGCTGGAAAGGACAGCAACTTCTTCCATTGATTTCTGATATTTCTTGTGCTCTTGTGGTTAGTATTTTCATAAGTCACCTAATTTAATTTCTGGGAGATTTCTGCCATTATGATAGGATTGAAAGTTGGGTTTTGAGTGGAAATGTCTGAGTGCTGCAGGCTTAGTGGAGGAACTTCACATGAGGAACTGGTAGGAAGGGACACTGACTTCAGATCATGTTCTGCTATGCTATGCCTGACCAACCCTCAGCCCAACTAGACCCCAGAAAAAAAGAGCCTGAGTTATATTGATGCTTATTTTCTGCTTTTAATTTTAAAAAAGTCTGGAAAAATGAAGGCATGGAATTAATTAACTTCCAAAAACAGTGCTCATTTTTTCTCTGGAAAACCAACTGATTTTAATATTCTGAAAAGTTTGAGACCAACTTCCAAATTTGTAACCATGCGTTAGTTATTCATTTTATTCTAATTTTTCATATTATCGGTCCTGAGCTGAAATGCAAGAATAACTGTGTGAGGAATGATTATGTTCTCTTTCGTATGAAGGAAACGTCCCCTGCACCTTCACCAGTGCATCTGTAGGGCTCAGGAAGGAATATTTAACCGAGTTTCAAATACCTTTAGGGCCCTGTCTGTGTGGGCAGTGGAAGAGCACTGAACAATCCCTAGCCACGGCTTTAGCACTTGTAATACAGCATTTCCTCCAAGGACTGTTGTTTACATTGTGACTTTAAGAAAAAAGGCAAAGTGGTCTTGGAGGGAACAGCAAATAGCAAGCAATCAATTTTAATTGTGTGTGGCAGCAGAGCATCTCTGTGTTAATTTCTCTCTCTTTTAGAGGAGGGGAAAGGGAGGTAAGAATTAATTTAATTTGGCGTTAATTTACATTTGGACAATTAGCATGTGGAAATAGTTTACACAAGAGACAGATGGTGACCACCTCAGATTATTATTCTGTTAACAATATTAAGAGCGTAAAGCTCTTAAAGGCAGTAGCATTAAAATGAGTGTGCATGCATCCAAACACTCATATGCTAGGATTTTTTTTTTCAATTCACAATTTATTGATTTTTCATAAAGTATTTATAAATCATGCTTTACAGGAAAATAGTACAGAAAAGCATAAGAAATTAAACATTCATTTCTACACCTTCGAAAAATTACATCTAAACACATATATGCCTTTCTAGGAAACAAAATTATTGGAGTGGGGCCGGATTTCAAAGGGAGTATTTGCAAAGACTAACAAAGCACTGCTAACTATTCCGTCAGTCAAAACAGCCAGATTAACACAAGTAAGGGACAGGGCCCTATCCCTAGCAGGACCGATAATATGGAACACCATGCCGGTAGAAATCAGACTGGAAAGAGACATCAAAACATTCAGAAACAAATTAAAAACCTGGCTATTTAAGCAAGCATTCCACACAGAGAATGGAGAGTAGAACCCAGGGAACTGTTAGGTGCGGTCAAGCAAACACCCACACACATACACTCCTTCCTTCTTAAAGTGTGTCTCCTCTCCTATATTCTAATCTCCACCTTTATCTTAAACTTCAAAGAACTAAACTTAAGTAACACCAAACTTTTAACAGAGTTAGAAAAACTAGACTTGACTTATAACACTCACCAAATAGTATTTATTATGATATAATGTTACAGTATTTTGGTTGGCACCTGTTTAAGAGTTAGAATTCCAGACACTTTATGCAACATAGTTTTTGTGCCTTATTGTGAACCGTTGTGATGGCACCCACTTAACGACGGTATAGAAAAGATTTTAAATAAATAAATAAATAAAAGTATAACTGGCTTAACGTTGTAGTGGTATTATACTTTTATTGATTACCTAAATTTACTTGTTGTGTAACTGTAGTCACAATCCTAGCATTTAAGAAAGATTTAAGTTGTTCTACAGCAGTAAATGCAACATTTTCTCATTTTCCTTTAATAAAACATCTACAAGGATATCTTAATACAAATGTGTAGCCTAAAGCCACCACTTGAGATCTTAATTTAATAAATTCCTGTCTTCTTAATTGGGTGGGTCTAGCAAAATCTGGGAAAATCTTAACCAATTGAACATAGAAATTTTCTGACGAATTTTGAAAGTACACCCTCATCACATTGCTAATATCTTTTTCTATGACAAGGAATACTAACAGAGTACCCCTGCCCAATATCTGAATCGCCGAACTTTCTATAAACTGAGTAAGATTCTCTAGCATTCCCAATTGATTTCCTATGATTCTCCTATCGATCTTAGTCAGGAAATAAGCTTTATTCACAATTGGCAATTTAGATTCTTCAAACTTTAAATTCTCTAGAAAAAACTTTTTTAATGTGCTTTGGATATCTTTCCCTAAAGCATGTGGAAAGTTCAAGAATCTCAAGTTCAAATGTCTGTTGTAATTTTCCAATGACTCCAGTCTTTTGGACTGGGATCCCAGATCTTTAATCATTTTAACATTCACCATTTGAGCTTGTGCGGTTGTTTTCTCAACTTCTTTCAGCCTTTTTCCAAAATCTTTAAAGTGACCCTCCGCCTTAAGATTCAAGACTTGCATTTCTGCATCCACTTTCTTATATCTATCATCTGCTTCTTTGACAAACTGGCCGATATTGGCCATCAAGTCCCACAGCAAGTCCAGGGTCACTGTAGCCGGTTTAGGGGGAATTAAAAACTCATACCTTTCCCGTTCCATCGACGATGCTGGAGTTCCCACCGATAAAACCTCCAGCAGGCTCTTCTCCTGTTCACTCGGGTCGACTGGAGACATTGATGGCTCCGGATCTTCCAGACCCGGCATAGCTGCTTCTCCTAGCAGGCTAGAAGAGAGTCTCGAGGATAGCACCACTTCTCCAACTCGGCGTCCCCCCTCCAGCAAGTGGATGATGTCATCAAAGGGCACCTCATACTGGGGATCCGCCCATTGCACAGGCACTGGTGGAGGTCGGCAATCTGGGGGACTGAGACTGAGCTCCCCAGGCAGTGCTGGAGCTCCCTCTCCAAACGCCGCAGCGGGGACTTTGTCGCCCGTTTTCGCCACTACAGTCGTAAAGTCAGTAATCCGCTTCTGAAATTCAGGCAAAGGAGGGTCAGAGGGGAATACCCGCACCTTGCCTTTTCTTTTCGCTGGCATCTCAATCGAGGTAGGAATAATTCGGGAGCGTCTTTCTATGCGACTGCTCACGCCGCCATCTTGGCCCCAATGCTAGGATTTTAAATCATCCATGCAATTATGCTTGTATGAATTAAAATATGCCTATTGCACATATGTAGGGGTAGGGAGAGACTCTCCCACAAGCCCTTTTATTTCTTATTTTATTTTTACAGCACTATTAGCTGGTTATCTTTTGAAGATGTCCAGTTAAGTAGCTAATTATCCAGCCATGCAAAGTCAGATAACTATAGACTAACTTACAGGCTGATCCACTGAAGTGAGCTACCACATTACCATTCATCATGGGGGAATACACCTCATTAAATAACTCTCAGTAAAGCAGTACCACACTTGAGTGAATTAGCCTGTTAGTCAGAAAGAATTGAAAATTGGTTAAATTAGCTGGATAACTGAATTTCTCTCCAAAACTGCCCCAGAACTCCCCAGCCTTGCCATAGAGACAGATACTTTTAAGTTATCTGTCTAAATGGCTTTTACATATTGACCATTTCTAGTACAGGCATAATATTAAATGTTTATAAATGAAATTATAAATAAATGAGGTCTCACCTGGGACTTATACAGGGGATATACCACATCCTTTTTTCTGCTGACCATTCCTCTCTATGCAGTCAAGCAACTTTCTGGCTTTTGCCATTGCCTTATCCACTTGTTTGGCCACCTTAAGATCATCAGATACAATTTCCCCTAGATCCCACACTTGTTTGGTGCATAAGAGTATTTCACCTCCTAGACTCTACCACTCCCTTGGGTTTTTGCAACCCAAATGTATGACTTTGCATTTCTTTTAGCATTAAATCTTAGATGCCAAACTCTAGACCATTCCTCAAGCTTTGCTAGATCCTTCCTTATGTTTTCCATACCTTCCTGGTTGTATAATCTGTTGCAGATTTTGGTATAATCAGCAATAAGACAATCTTTTCCCAATAGACCTTCAAAAATGTTGACAAGAACGGGTCCTTTAGCAACCCATTAGTAACGGCCCCCTCCTCGGAGTGAAATCCACCTACCACCACCCTTTGTCGTTTCTCACTTAACTAGTTTCTACCCTAAACAGTTACTTTGGGGCCCACACAATTAGTGCTTAGTTTGTTTATGAGTAACCTATGCAGAACCGTGTCAAAGGCTTTACTGAACTCCAAGTGCACTGCATCTAAGGCTCTCCCCGATGCAGTTGTCTGGGCACCCAATAAAATAAATTAATCAGATTCATCTGACAAGACCTATCTCTGGTAAAACCGTGCTGCCTTTGATCTTGTAATCTGTTCTGCTCTAGAAACAGCTCTGTTTTAGCAGTGATTTAGCAGGGGACAGACTAACAGGCCTGTATTTCACAGCCTCCTCTTATGTCCACTTTTATGGAGAGAAACCAGATCCATCTGTCTCCAGTCTTTTGAAACTGCTCCCAACTCTAAAGAAGCATTGAAAAGTTCAGCCAGCAGAGTTGCCACAACCTCTAAGTTCCCTTAAAACTCTTGGATAATCCCCATTGCTCTATCTGCTTGAAGTTAGTTAGCTCCTCACAAACACACTTTTCTGAAAATATATTGAGGTTTACTTCACTTCTAGTCCTATATTTATCTGTTTTATGTGGCTCTGTTCCAGGCCCTTATACAGTGAACACTGATCAGAAAAGTGTAATTCATTTCACTTTTTTTCATCAGCCTCCACATATTCCTCCCTTCAACTACAATGCCACCTTTGCATTTCCTGCTATCACTAACATATCTAAAAATAAATTGTCCCCCTTTTTATTTTACCATTTGTATTATTATGATTTCTGTTTGCATATTTGCTTTCCCAGCTTTTGTTATACTTCTACATCTGGTAATTGACTAACATATAATTGAAATTATACTTGTGTTATATCTGTAACTTTTGTGTAGAAGGTCTGGGTGAACTTATGGGGTATCTGTACATTGGTGATTCCAAGTACATACAGGCAAATGTATTTTCATAAGCTAAGTGTTTGCACACATTATAAAATACCTTAGGTGAGAGGATATAAACAGAAATATAGAGATCAACTAGTGTGTAAACAGGGATGTGCTTTCATTGAAAGGAAACTGTACATTTTAATGAAATTCTGTCTTGTAATGGCTTCCTTGTGAAAGTGCAGAATACAAGTTTTTTTTATAAATTCAAAATTCAAATTCAAATTTTGTTTTTAAAAGAAAAACAAATATATTGTTTGTATTTCTTTTATTATGTTTTGAGGAACCACCAATCTTGACCTATCCCCTCCCTTTTAACCAAAGATATCATTGCCAGCAAAGCAATATTAAAAAATTGAAGTCTCATCCAACCCCTGGGGTTTTTCTGTCAACATCACATGCCCTGACTAGAGGTACTGGTGTTGGTGCTCATGCTAGTGCTGCTGCTCAGTTGCTGAGAATCTGATCCTTTCCTATGTGTGCAAATCTATGACACAAAGCTATGTGCATGCAGACCACACTAATCTCTATGGATTAAGAACAAAATCTGATCCTTTAACACTTATCCTTTATTCATTATGGGGTAGATTTTCAGACCGCGCGAATAGGCGTACTTTTGCTGGCGCATTAGGCGCCAGCAAAAGTACGCGGGATTTTAGTAGATACGCGCGTAGCCGCGCGTATCCGCTAAAATCCTGGATTGGCGCGCGCAAGGCTATCAATTCTGTATAGCCGGCGCACGCCGAGCCGCGCAGCCTACCCCCGTTCCCTCCGAGGCCGCTCCGAAATCGGAGCGGCCTCAGAGGGAATCCTCTAACGCCCTCCCCTCACCTTCTCCTCCCTTCCTCTACCTAACCCACCCACCCGGCCCTGTCTAAACCCCCTCCTTACCTTTGTCGGGGGATTTACGCCTCCCGGAGGGAGGCGTAAATCCCCGCGCGCCAGCGGGCCGCTAGCGCACTGGGACGCGACCTGGGGCGGGTCCGGAGGGTGCGGCCATGCCCCCGGACCGCCCCGGGCTGTAACCACGCCCCCGGACCCGCCCCCAAAACGCTGCCGACACGCCCCCTAAACGCTGCGACGACCGGGCCCGCCCCCGACACGCCCCCTCGGAGAACCCCGGGACTTACGCGAGTCCCGGGGCTCTGCGCGCGCCGGTAGGCCTATGTAAAATAGGCTCACCGGCGCGCAGGGCCCTGCTCGCCTAAATCCGCCCGGATTTGGGCGGATTTAGGCGAGCAGGGCTCTTAAAATCCGCCCCTATGTTGGTTACCCATTTCCTATTGCATTGTTTAACATTCTGTCTTAACATTCCCTGACCTTTATTCTGGTTTTCCTCAAATTCTTGATCCACTATTGTCCATCTCTCACTTTGCGTTCTTCACAAGAGAGACTTCTGCCTCCTTCCATTATTAGGCTACAGGTTACTAGGGAATGGTCATTTAGTTGTCAAGCTCCAGCCCTTTGCAATGCCCTCCCTTTGAATATCCATGTAGAACTGACTTTTATGAAATTCAGGAAGGTGATAAAAACCTGGCTTTCTAGTCAAGCTTTTCAGTGCTGAGCTTTATACTCTCATGCATCCTTTTTTGCCAGCCTATTTGCTGGACTATGTCTATTGAAAAATGATTGCATTTTTGTATTTTTGTTAATTTTAAATTGTTCGGTATGCTTATATTTGTATTCAGTTTTATATATTTTTTTGTTGTAATAAAGCTTGGATAAACTGCTTGGAAAAATCAATAATAATAATATTCCCATTCCTTCCTCTTCTAGCACATACTGCATATATCATAGCAAGATTCAAAAGCCCTTTTGCACACTTTGATAAATGACCCCCTAAGTGTGAAAATAGTGAAAATAGTGAAAACACTATTTGCAAAAACATCACAAAGTGTGATAAAGCCATATTGCACGGCTTAATGAAAAAGGTGTAGTTAAAACTGTGCGATATAGCTTCACAATTTGTGAAGCCATCTTACTTATCCAGAAATCCTGCCCCAAACTCCTCCCCTTTTCCTAATTTGCATCACTCCATGTGTTATGATGTTTTTGCATGTGTTACAGGCATTTTTCGCATGTTAAGTGCCATAGCACTTTGATAAATGACCTCCTAAGCGCTGTATGGCGTTTTTACATGCGAAAAACGCCTTTAACACATGCAAATACACCTTAACACATGGTGTGATGCAAATTAGGAAAAGGGGAGGAGTTTGGGGTAGGATTACTGGCCAAGTGGGATGGCTTCACAAATTGTGAAGCTATATCGCACAGTTTTAACTATACCTTTTTCATTAGGCCATGCAATATGGCTTTATCATACTTTGTGATTGTTGTAATTTGGACATTGAAGCGTGGACCCTTGGTTGCTATAAGAGATGGCACCTCCCACAGGGCAGAGTCCTGTAGGGACTAGCAGCGATAGGCTAGCTCAAGGCAGAGATGGACACAGAGAATTAGCTTTATTGTACTGCAACGTAGTGCACAAACAATACATTGCTGGCATAGAGGGTATGTGAGGGAGTTTATAGACCACTCCTTCAGTCTATCTTAAGAGACCAGGCACAGCTATCCCGTCCAGTCCTCCTTAAGGATGAATCCCACTGGGAGCCCTGTGTGAAGGGAGGAGTCCGTCACCAATCCTTAAAACCTGAGGGCTGGATTTTCAAAAGGTTATGCGCAGAAATCCTCCAGATTTACATGTGCCAGGCCTATTTTCAAAAGGCCCGGAGACTCACGTAAAGCCCCAGGACGCGTGTAGTTCCTGGAGCTTGCAGAAAGGGGTGGGGAGGGGGCGGGGTGGGGAGAGGGGCAGGGTGTGTTCAGAGGTTTCCAGCAAAGCGGCCATTTGCCCAGGGCTGAAGTAAGTTTTAAAACAGAAGGAAAAAAAAGGTAGGGGGAAAGGGCAGGGGAGGTAGGGGAAGAGAAGGTGGGGTGGAGTTGGGGGTAGGGAAGTTCCCTCCAAGGCCACTCTGATTTTGGAAGGCACCATGGCTTGGCTCAGGCTCGGTGCGCGCCTAAGGTGCACAATTGTGCACCCCTTGAGCGCGCCGACCCCCGATTTTATAACATGCATGTGCCTGCCTACCATGTTATAAAATCGCGTGAAGTTTGCAAATCTACCCCCGAGGGTCTGAGAGGGTCCGGGAGGCCCCAGGGAGCAGATTGTGTCCCAGGTTATGCAAGGACCACATATTTAAAAGGTCATTGAACTGCATGCATTTTGAAGCTGAGCTACATTAACATCCAGCCTGAAGTAAGGTGAATCACACTAATTACTTGTATGAAAGATCGGGTGGACCCTGGGATACGGGCCACTTTGGACCTGTTTTGGGTTTGTTTGCTGAGTACTGCTGACTTTAAACTGAGGGCCAGGTGGCCATTTTGTGTTGAAATGAAGACCAGAAGAGGCTCTCAAAATAAACATAGAAAGGAGGAGTCAGCAAGCCTGTTAGTATGCCCCAACCTTTTGAAGGGCTAGCCGGTCTTATTGCTCATTCACTTCATGAAAGAATTTTTTTATATATATTCTTTTCTAAACCTGAAAAAACAGTCGTTGGTTCTGCTTTCTCTGAAGTTCTGTGTGATGAGACAACTACACAGAGGGGCAGATTTTCAAAGGGGTACGCGCATAAGATACGCGCGTACCCCCCGAAAACCTGCCCCAAGCTCCTCCTGCGTGCGCCGAGCCTATGTTGCATAAGCTGCTGGTGTGCGCAAAGGCCCAGGATGCGCGTAAGTCCCGGGGCTTTCCTGGGGGTAGTGTCGGGGGGGCGTGTCGCGGCCGGCACGTCATCAGGGGCATTCCGGGGGCGGGGACATGGCCATGGTTCTGGCCCAGGGGCATTCCGGGGGCATGGCCGCGGCAATGCCCCCGGAATGCCCCCGGACCGGAACATGATGCACCTGCCTCAGGCAGGCGTAACTTTTGAAATAGAGGTGGGGGGGGGAATTAGTTAGGGCCGGGGGACGGGTTACTTAGCGGAAGGAAAGGGAAGATGGGGGGCGCCGGAAAGAAAGTTCCCTCCGAGGCCGCTCCGATTTCAGAGCGACCTTGGAGGGAACGGAGGCAGGCTGTGCGGCTCAGCATGCGCAGGCTGCTGATTTTGCACAGCCTTGCGTGCACCGACCCTGGATTCGAAAGATACAATAAGGTATGAGCGTATCTATTAAAATTCAGCGTACTCTTGTTTGCGCCGGGTGCACGAACAAAAGTACGCACACGCGTACTTTTTAAAAATCTTCCCCCAGAGTGTGTTTTAATTTCATTTTTTTTTTTTAGGGGGGGTGATTAGTGAGGGTTGGAAGAGACTTAGAATTGGACAGTTATCATGTGGAAATAATTTAGTCGAGATTGATGGTGACCACCTCACATTATTTTCTTGTTAACAATATTAAGACAAGCATGTAAAACTCTTAAGACTTGAGGAAGTAAAAAAGAAATAGATGCCTGACGTCCGCCAATTAAAATTTATTTCAAAGGAGACAATAAAACACTTTAAAAAGAGCTTTTTGCTGTTTAGAGTCAGTTTAAGTTGTGATAGCTTTTCTTTTATAGTTGTCATATATTTTGAGATTAGCGATGCATTGTTCTCAATAGATTTTATTATTGGTATGTAGAATTGCAAGTCATCGGCGTAAAGGAAGAAGTTTATTCCTAGATCTAGTAGTAGTTTACATATTGACAGCATATAGATATTGAATAATGTTGCTGATAGAGCTGATCCTTGAGGAATACCAGTGTTACATTGAAAGGTGTCAGATATCTGTCCCTAATTTTACTTGGAAAGTTCTATCAGCTAGAAAGGATGTGGTTATGAAAATGAACTGGTGTGTCTAGAAAGCGATTGATCAAAAGCACAGCACGAGGATTGCAGGAATGTTAGCAATGTTAAGGTGCCCGGAGGATATTAGTAGGAACTCACACACACACACAGATGAGGCACTCAGTAGGGCTTCTGTCTGCTCGGTGAGGGCTGTCATGGGTGTGGGAGCTTTTAATGTTCTTTCAAAACATTTGGGATCTGATTTCTAGAGCAGGATGATGGTTCACTATGGTGGCAGATCACAGCAACAATGAGGATAGTAAGACTTTTTTATTTCAAACATCTGTGTGGGCTTCCATGTGTGCATGGTTACCGGTACGTGTACATGGATACACCGATTTCATAACATGCACACATCGACACACGCATGTTATAAAATCCGGTACCCGTGAGCACATGCATGCACGATTTTATATCGGCTTGTGCATGTGCGTGCGAATGCCCTTTCGTGTGCGTAAGTGGGGGGAAATTAGTAGATGCATGTGACGATGGAATAGGCCTTTTCCCCATTTCCCTCCCAGTCCGCTCTAGTAAATGAGCGCACTGGGAGGGAACTTCCTAAACCCCATACCTAATTTGCCTCCCTTTTACCCTATCTGCCCCGATCCCTAAAACCCCGCTGACTGCCCTTGCTTTTTTTGTGTTTTTTACTTACACACAGTCCAGAGCTGCAGCAATTTGTGCAGACCGGTTGGCTCCCGGCGCACGCTTCAGCAGGACAGAGCCTAATGGCACCAGGTGAGGCCTCAGCCAGCCCTTGGCCCGGCCATGCCTCACCCAGACACTACCCCCAGACCACCCCTTTTTCTTTCAGCCCTTCCAATGTGCATACCAGGACATACGTGTGCATTATTAATATCTTTCAGGTATTTAAATGTTTCTCACATCTCCCTGCTTCAAAAATTATTAAGGGGAGACGGCTAGAGAAACAGACAATGACTTTTATAAAGCTTTTTTTCCCTTTAGGAAATTAGACTAATAAAAATAGCAATATTAAAAATGGCAGGCTTATTTTTAATCCCAGCCTTTTATGATAAGAGCTTCCAGTGTTTCTTGACCATAATACTCTGTAGTAAGACAGCCAGTCACATCTTCTTTAGGCCATTACAGAATGACAAGGGTTTAAAGCAGCCTAAGGCAGAATGAAATGAAATCAAGCGATATTTGTGAGAAGTAGGAGGTATGTAGGGACCATGGGTTGCTCACCCCCACCAGAAGTGCTTTGGCAGTATTACAATATGGAGCTAGGTGATATGGGCAGGTAGCGAGTGCCCACATAGGGGGACTAGACCTTGTTGAACCAAGTAGTGGGAAAAAGATTCATTATGAAGACAACTGCTTATTACTGGCATTAGTAGCATGGGATCTATTTAATGTTTGGGTACTTGCCAGGTGCTTGTGACTTGGATTGGCCACTGTTGGAAACAGGATACTGAGCTTGATGGATCTTTGGTCTGACCCACTATGGCAACTTCTTATGTTCTTATGTAACTTGGAGCTAGAGAAATGCCACCACAGAAACCATCCAACCCATTCATCAGGATGCTGAACAATAGTGTTTCTTTGAGATTCAATGATATATTCTTGAGAAAAAATATTACAGTCAGATGAGATAATGGTGATAAGTCATTTTTAAGAGAATATAATGAAGGAATGTTTATTTTTTATAAAGAAGAAACTCATTCAAGAAGAAACTCATTACTGAAGCACAGTGCACAGTTAACATGCAAACATCTATTGATACATATGCATTAATGAGGATATGTATATTATTTAAACCTCTCAATCACCTTGTGTTTACTACATTCAAAATCTGTTCTACGGATAATTAATCTTCCCAATTGTCCTTCTAAAGGTGTTTTCTTTGTTACCTGCTAGAAAATGTGTTGGAACCTGAAATGGTGACATAACGCTGGCATAAAGTCACATTTTGCCTCAAGCTAGTCATATATAGAAACGAGCTACTATCATTAGCTCTGAATTTCTGTAGGTCCTGTTGATTTATTTCACTCTTTAATGTTCCTTGTAATTTTATGATGTGTATGTCTCTGTGTCTTCAGTCATTTTATGATGCTTTTATGATCTTTTTATTTACTTTGATGCAAATTTTATTTTTATTTTTATTGTGACTGATTTGTATGTTCTATTGTAAACTGCCTTGAACCTATTGACTAAGTGGTATAAACACATTTTTAATTGAATAAATTAGTTTATCTTTCTCTAGCAGGCAGAATGGATTCCTCCATAACAGCATGAATGCACGTTGGTTATGCATAAAATAGGGATGAAGCCTCATAATGCTTAAATGCTTACCTCACAGTACTCAAATAATTCACAGTATAGAACCAAAAAGTGTATGTCATGTGGTCACACAGCTGGAAGTATCAAGCTCCACAGAACCTCAGAAGTCACAGGAGCACATTTTTGGTTCTGTGCTGTGAATTATCTGAGGTATTTTACACATTTTGAGGCTTCAGCCTTACCTTTTGCATTCTAACATAATTGAGCCTGCGTACACTCCACACAGGCTTGTATATTAATGAGCAAAATAAAACTCTCAGACAATGGGAAAGAGTTATTTTTTCATTGGCTTACAAAATGTTGCTGTTGTCTTCCAGAGCAAGCAGGGTGACAGCCTGAGCAGGAGGCAGGTCTTCATTACACAGTGCCCAGGATAACAGTGTGAACAGAGAGCAGGTCTCCTTTATATAGGACACAGATCACAGCATGAATAGATGGCAGGCCACTTTTGCACAACGCAAACGGTCACAGTCTGAAAAAGGAGCAAGTTTCCTTTATGCAGGGCACAGAATTACATCATGAATAGAAGGCAGATTCCCTCTACATAGTGCACAGGATCACGGCGCAAGCAGAGAGCAGGTTTTCTATACACAACACACGGTCACAGGCAGGTCCTTCTTTACTCAGGTAACGATTAGAATACTTGGAAGTTCATCTTTAAATGACCAGTAAACCTATTTACCTCGGCTCTCCTCTACACAAACATGACCTGTGGTGCAACCTTAGTATGAGCTGAGTTAGCAGACACATCGGAACTATGCACGGACACATTAGAAATCCTGCAGCCATTTAAAGCTTTATGCAAAGACAATAAAAATAAGTGCATTATATTTCTCTTCTCCCCACAATAGTCAGGTCTGCAGAATTATTTTCCATGCCTTGATGTTCCTCAGGGCTCGCTTCACCTCTTTGTTCTTTAGGCTGTAAATGATGGGATTCAGCATGGGGACCACAGCATTGTACAGCACCGCCGAAAGCTTGTTCTGATCCATTGAATAGAGTGATGCTGGACGCATATAGACACAGAAGACGGTCCCATACAAGAGAGTGACAGAGACAAGGTGGGAGGAGCAGGTAGAGAAGGCCTTGCGTCGCCCCTCTGCAGAACGGATTCTCCGGATGGCGCAGATGATGTAGACATAAGACATGAGGGTGAGCAGGAAGCAGCCCGTGACCAGACACATGTTCTCCGTCAAGACCAGCATTTCAATGGCAGAGGTGTCACTGCAGGAGAGTTCGATCAGTGCTGTCAGGTCACAGCAGAAGTGGTTTATCAAGTGGGAGTCACAGAATAGTAATTGTGAGGTCATAGCGGTATGGGGGGCTATATCTAGGAGCCCTGTTATCCAGGAGGCGGCCACCAGCTGAACGCAGACTCTTCTGTTCATGATGTGGTGGTAACGTAATGGGTTGCAGATTGCTGCATAGCGGTCGTAAGCCATGGCAGTGAGGAGGAAAAATTCAGTGCTTGCAAAGGACAAAAAGAAATAGAGCTGAGCCAGGCAGCTAGAGAAAGAAATAGTCCTGTCCTCGGTCACAAAACTGACAAGCATCCTGGGGAAAGTGGTGGAGGTGAAGCAGATGTCCAAGAGGGCCAGGTTGCTGAGGAAGAAGTACATGGGTTTGTGTAGCTGTGGATCAATGCACACTAGTGTCAGAATAACCAGGTTCCCTGTCAGGTTCACCAGGTAGATGCACAGAAACACCACGAAGAGCAGAACCTGGAGGTCCGGATGATTGGAGAACCCCAGGATGAGGAATTCTGTGACCTGGGTTTGGTTGCCCCTCTCCATGCTGCACTTTACTGTGCTTGCTGAAATGAGAGGAAGAGACACAGAAAAATTCTAAATTATAAATACATCAGCCAGGGAGAGGAAAGTTTATATCGCTTCCAGCCACAATATTTTAAGTGTCCAAAGAAAGTCCCATTCTCCACATGCAAGTTTCAAAGTAGCCTTTTCTTTATTCTGCAGTACCCCATAGTTCATTCAAATATCTAGTCGCCCACCTGTTATATCAATTTATAGTATCCATCATATATTCTACATTATCTGTCTTTTCATCCATTATCTCTGTCCACGGTGTCTGTCTGTCTAATCAAATATCCTATCTGTCTATATTTATGATCTTAATCTATAGTGTCTTTCACGTAGCTCTGTTACATCTATTCAACCCTCTAGAGAATCCATTTCTCTACCTGTGTAGTTTTCTCTTGTGCCCATAATCCAGGTTTCTGTTTTCCCTGCCCTGCTGTGTTCTGAATCTAGCAGAAATTAACTCATTTTCTCCCTGAATCTCCAAGTATATGAAAGGGCAACATTTGATTGTGTCTCTGTACAATGACTTTGCAGTGTTCAATCTCTAAGGCCTTTGGTTTGGTGAATTCATCTTGCAGCTGAGACCTTATTTCCACTTCATGTGTGCCACAGTGAAATGGAAAAAGAGGGAGAAGAATGGGAAGCAGTAACATTGTACTAAGTCCAATGAAGCAATCCTTATACTAAAGATAAGCTGAGTTCCTTTAATCCCCTGACTTCAGGCAGAATAGCAGACCTTACCCTGTTTATGCTCACTTAGAGGTTCTCTGATATCCAATGTCTTTAATTCACCTTTCCTTTTTCAAAATACTTCTCAGGTTGAAGGAAATGAATGAACACAGACTTTGGGTCAGCTCTGAGTCTTGGAAATGTTTGCACGCTCGTGGATTGATGATATGAGCTCTGAAGCGGAATATAGTGGTTCTCCAGTATTTTTTGCCACATACTCACTGTGTGAGACAAAAACATAGAATATGTCAGCAGATAAAATTACCCTTCCACTCTGTCTTGCTTTGTCACGGGTCTTACTTAATCTGTGATCTTCTCCCTCTTACCACCACTGTTTTGGCTCCCATAACCCCTGATGGAAGTCTATTTCAGGTGTCCTCCAGCCTCTTAGGGAGAACGTATTTTCTCACTTTACTTTTAAGATTTCCTCTTTTCAGCTTCTAAAACTCCTCATTCCATGGAAAATGCTTCTTTCTGGTACTTTATTGAAGCCTGCTAGATATTGATCAAGTAGCTTAAAATCCATCTGCTGTAAAACCGGATTGTAAGATTTCTTGGGCAAGTTCATGCATGTCTTATTACTTAACAAGCAGAGTGCTTGCTACCCTGGTGACGCTCTTATACATGTCATTGTTTGGTATCATAATTATGTGATGTTATATATGGCCTTGGTATATTTATTTTTGTGTATTTAGCTTGCACCTTTTCATTGGCAGCTGAAACTGAAAGCATTTTTGTACGAAGTTTGCCATTACCATTGGATAGGAGAAACCTGTCGGGGCATAGAACCTCAAGACTAAACATTTGTTATGAAAGAAAGATTCCATCAGATTGCATCTGAAAGAGCTTGCTCTTCTGTATCTAATGCTTCAGATTCCAACCCAGGCTTAGTCGATTCAGCCCCATCACTCTTCCAAGGCAGTTATGAACCGTTGTACCTGGAAAATGACTGGTGACATGGATTGCAGTGACTTTGGCAATGTTCAGGTGCCCAGAAGATACTTGCAGGAACACATAGAGATGTTGGACTCAGAGTAGCTTCTGCATGTCTGGTGGGTGTTGCCACCTGTCCCGGGATTTTTAATAATCTTTTAGAACCTTTGGGACTTGACCTCTAGAGCAAGCTGAAGGCTCAGCAAGGTAGCAGGTGGCATCAGCAACGGAACTGAAAGAATTGTTCATTCTGGCTTTTTATGTTCAGGGATTATGGACGTTTCTTTTCTCTTCAAACCAAATGGAATGCAGAGACTTTTCCAGATAGAATGGACAGCAGCTGAGATGGAAATGAACTATAACTGGCAAGCATTAAATAGGCCCAGGGCCATATACCCAGCAGTGCTCTGCCAATGACCTGATTCCTATATCAGATTGAAAATGAATCTGTGCAAATTGTTCCCACATTCCCTGGCATGGTAATTATGTGCCCTTCCCCTATAACTACAAAAAAAAAAAGATGCTCGAGATCTGTCAAATAGAAATACTGCCAAACCCATTACAAAAGGCAAAGTGCAAGTTACCATATAAAGCGAGAACTCCTTAATGTAAGGGATGTCAGCGAGCCATTGTTGCACATGGCCCTCTGCCTCTGAGGAAGGACTGACCCAATGTATCAGCTCTTGCACACATCATTTCCTTTGGTGCTGTCTCTGCAGGAAAGGGAAAAGATTCACCATTTCCAGATTCTGCTGTGATTTTGTTATTTTTTTCTTTAATTTCTAAAGTACCTTAATAACAAAGCAGATGTTGGCAGATGAAGAACTGTCCAGTCACGTTCCCTGCCTAAAGCAAGATCGTTTTTAATTAGCTTAGAGTTATCTCACATCTTTTCATTGGCAGCACAAGGCAAGTTTAATTCCGGTGCAGCGGGCACTTCCCTGTCTCCAGAGGGCAGTGGAAGGGGAAGTGGCTAACTGGAGGTCACAAGGAATGTCAGAGGGATTTACGGACCGTGCCTTTGCTCTGGGCTGCTCCTGCACTCCATCTTGCTGCTTTTGTACTTCCTCATGTCTAAAAAAGAGTCTTCCCCTCCCCCCCCCATTTTACCATATTTGCTATTTTTAGTGCAACTGAATTTTCACATTCCTGACTACTTTCCTAACTTTCTTAGCTTTTTCCAGATATTGTCACCTGTCTTCCTATTTCTGTGTTCTCTTGAAGTTTATGAATGTTAACCTTTCTTTCCTTACTTTTTCTGCTGGTTCAGCCTCTTTTACCTCTTTCCTTTTATTTACTTTTCTAATGAAAAGGTTAGTTGCCCTTACAATATCTCCTATTAGTTTCTCCCACTGCCTTCTATTTCCCCCTGGATTTTCCCATCCAGCTAACAATTCCTTGAAGTACTCCTGCATTTTAACCAAATTAGTTTTCCTGAAGTCTAGGACTCTTGCATTTGAGTGAACCTTCATCTCATCTGCTCTAATACTGAGCCACACTGTGGTAATTGGGCGATAGTGACTTGGAAACAGCCAGAAAGAATAAGGAGGCAGACTCTGGCTGTTTCCCTTTTGTGCAATTTATTTACAGTGAAAATGAAGTGCAAAGCAAAACAAATGATGCAGCTCCCCTTAACGTTCAGGTAACACAGAGACATCACAAATAGCAGGTTTTCTCATACAGTGGCTTCCTGCCTGCTCCCTGTGGCCTTTATAACCCTTCTGGGTCCTGAGTTCTTATACTGTGGTGAGGGGCTCCTCCCTTTACCCAGGATTCTTTGTGGGTCTGGATCTTAAGGAAGATTGGGTGAGATAGATGTGCCCGGTCCCTTAGGGGTAGTCTGAGGGAGCTTCCTACAGACTCTCTCTCACACACCATAATTGTCCACATCAACAATAGAGACAATGTCCCTGCTGGGTCCTGCATCACTTCCTCCTGTTTGGGTCCCATTACCAGTTGAGAGAACAGTTCTCCCTGCTTTAGAACACAACAGATGGAATATCCCAGTCAACATTAGGCAGATTGAAATCCCCTAACAATAGCAACTTCCTTTGATAGCAACCTTGTAAATATCTCCATTACATCCTACCCATTTCTTTTGCCTGTAACAGAGATCTCTATATTACACCAACATAAATAGATGTTTGATGTTGGTTCACCTTGCCTCCTTTCCTTGGGAACTTGATGCAGCTCTATTAACAAATCCCTCTTTCCTCCATTTCTTATACCGGCTACTCTCCTCACCTGCCCTTACCGCTGTGCTCTATATCATGGTTTTGGTTACTTTTGCTGGTAGGTTATTCCAGGCATCTGCAACTCTCAAATATTTCCTTAGATTTCATCTGAGTGTTCCTCCCTCCAACTTCTTATCATGACTCCTCCTTCTTGAATTTTTTTTTTTTTATAGAAAGTACTTCCTCCTCGTACTTTATTGATACCTGCTAGATATTTGAATGTTTCTCAGGGTCCCCTCCCCCCCCTGCTTTGCCTTCATTCATTAGTGGGTATATTTTGATTTTCTTAAGCCTCTCTGTGTAGGGCTTGTATTGCAGGCCTTGTACTATTTAGGTAGCCTTTTCTCTAAAAATGCTTACAAGCTCTCAGAGGGTGATCTCAAAGACATTTACCCAGGTAAATAGGAATTTGCACAGTACAATTACATAAATAATTATTGCCCTCTTCATATTCAACTAAAATTTCACACCATTTCCCTAGCATAGCATAGCTGTGGGAAAAAGAGGCATTCATATGGGTGAGTTTAGGTCAGGGAAGGAAAACTGTGTGCATATATTCAATTTCCAAAAATACACTTGCTCTTCTATCACCCTCTGTTCCACTATCCACACTTTTCCTTCACCACTATGGATTATATTGACCACTACTTTCTGAATTCTGTTGCTTAATCAGTTCCTTACCCTTTTAACAATTTCCTGCCCAAGCTGCCTAGGTGATAATAATCAAACTTTTCAGATGGAGGCAGACTCCCTGGATTGATTTTATCCTTGAGGTACTTTTGATTTGAATATTGCCCCAGGAAAAAGTACTTGCATATTATTGCCTCTCCTGACCTAACCCTGCCTGTGGGAACATCTCCAAACAATGTGTGTAACATTACTTGGAGTGTTTAATAGTACATATTGGGCCAAATCCTAAAAGAAGCATGTGGGCATACTTTTGTTTGTGCAACCCTGCGCGAACAAGAGTACACCAGATTTTAAAAGATACGTATGTAGCCGCGCATATCTTTTAAAATTCGGAGTTGGTGCGCACAAGGGGGGGTGAACATTTGTGCACCTTGCACATGCCGAGCCTGAAATCGGAGTGGCCTCGGAGGGAATTTTTTTTTGTTCCCCCATCCTTCCCTCCCTTCCCCTCCCTTCCCCTACCTAACCCACTCCCAGCCCTAACTAAACCCCCACCTTTATTTTAAAAGTTACGCCTGCCTGAGGCAGGCGTAACTCACGTGCGCCCGATGGCTGTCGGCATGCCATCACCCGACCTGGGGGCTGGTCCAGAAGCCTCGGCCATGCCCGCAGAATGACCCCGGGCCAGCACCACGCCCACAGCCACGCCCCTGGAATGCCCCCAAATGCCGCGCCACCCGCAACATGCCCCCGACACACTCCCCAAGCAAAGCCCCGGGACTTATGTGCATCCTGGGGTGCATGCAGGAGGAGCTTAGGGCAGGTTTTCGGAGGGTATGTGCATATCTTATGCGCGTACCCCTTTGAAAATCTGCCCCATTATTTTATACACATAGAGGATGAGCAGTTTTTAGAAAGTCCATTTTAATGTCTAAAATGCTTTTTTAAAGTTGCCTTTATTTGACTAGTTTGCCTACTAGTCCAATATATATAAAAGTTCAGCAGCTTTACTGAAGTTCACATATGAATAATATATTTGCTCTTCCCTGATCCAGTACTTTAGTCACCTCGTCATAGAACTCAATTACATTTTTTTGACATTATCACATCTTTGCAAACCAATATTCTTGGGGTTCCTGTAATCTGGTTGCTTTTTGATACTGCACTATCCTTTTCAATAGCAGTATTTCCATAGCTTTGCCCATTTCTCTTGTAGGCTTATAGGTCTGTAGTTTATGTTTATTCACCATGTGCCAGGGCTCAATGTTGAAAGATTAAGTTAATTTATTTGTTTCTTTAAGTGGCTATTCTCCCCATTGAACCCAAAAAACAATGCAGAATCCGATCCAGTTGGCTGTACAGCAGTAAAAACAAAGAGAATCGGTAATTGGAAATGCCCTTTATTTAGTGATGCCCGACTCTGGTCGAGTTTCGCTCTTTTTCATAGAGCTGCCTCAGGGGCAACTGAAACCAAATATAAATCAATTAAAAACACACATAGAATTAAAATCAATGAACAACATATATAGGTGTACAAACACATAACTCAAAATAAAACATTCAAATGTGATAGAAACACAATGGTACGCAGAAATATGTGAAGTAATAAATTAACAATCATAAATAAGTAACAATGTTGGTACATAGACAGTGTAGTGTAGAAAATATGAACTTTGTGTTAGGAAAACAAAATACAGATCATGCAAAAAATGAATGCTTACTCATTAGGAACAGGGCAGATCTCAGCAAGCAATTACCACAGAAACATGTGAGCTCATCAATTGCCTATTTAGAGAAATTAATAATATTAAAATATGGTTCTAACTACCAGTAAAAATGGAACTTAAAAAGTAAGATTAGGAGGATCCAAGATGGCCGACAGTTAGGACGCTGATGTGGGTCGTCTGTCTTGCTGTGTCGCTTTCAGACCGCACAATTCTGAAAGCGCTTACCTGAACTTCTTCTTGTATGAGGAGGAAAAGAAAACCAAGGGCGCCTTTCCCCGCGACTCTCTCGGCACAAATTACCGGACCCATGGACGCCCACATTGCTCGCAGCAGCCCGATACCGGGGAGACAGCCGCTGGGGGAGGAGAAGCAGAGCTCCCCTCCATTCTTGGCTCCATGTCACCATTAAGCCTGGTAACAGGATCGCCTCCTATTAATCCGGCAGCTGAAAGGACCCCCCCAGAAGCTGCGGAGACGCCGAGGACCCCGGAAGGTGTGACGGTGAATCTGCTGTGGAGCAGCAAGGTGGAAGAGACAGCTCATAGCCCGGTAGACACCTTGAGAGGCACGGTTGAGAGGAGCATGCAAGTCGGTGAAGGAAGAAACACAGAGGGAGCGGCACGGGAATCAACATGGCCTGAATTACTAATTCCAGAGCTGCCTACAGTGCAAAGACCGGGTGAGATTTCTTTACTTTCTATATGGGACGCAATTGCAGAACTGCGGTGTTCTATCACACCGCAGTTAACACCAATAGTTATGAGGTATAACGAACTGGGCCAAAAAGTCACTGTGATGGAAAGTTTTTCAACAGATATGAACCAGCAAATATCAAATCTTCGGGTACAAGTAAATTCCATCCAGCACTCTCAGCAATTACTGATTAAGGATAATGAAAATTTAGCTTTAAAAGTGGAAGCTCTGGAGAATGTCTCTAGAAATAAGAACTTGAGAATTATTAATTTTCCCAAAGTTCCACTAGTTCCTCCAAAGGATATGTTTAAAAGGTATTTAGTGGAGATATTAAAAATACCAGAGAATGCTATACCGCCAATCTCTAAAGCATTCTACTTGCCACCCTATAGGAGGGCGAGAGATATGCAGAGAGAAGGAATGGATATTATACAGCCTATTGAAACTCCCGTACTGGACTTAACAGCTATTATTGAATCTTCAGATATGGACATTGCAGTTCCTGCTACTTTGATTGTAACCCTGGTCTTGGAACCTGATAGAGACTGGCTGTTGAAATTATTTTTCAGGCATAGATTTGAACTCTTTATGCGATGTAAAATAAATATGTTTCCCGATATAGCACGTCAGACACAAAAGAGGCGTAAACAGTTCCTATTATTGCGAACAGGAGTACAGCAGATTGGGGGGCTCTTTATTTTAAAATTCCCATGTAAATGTCTGGTAAAGTACCAGAATGTTTCCTATATTTTTTTTGACCCCCCTCAGTTGTCCCAGTTTCTTGTTGTAAACTCCTTTAACCGAAATAACTTGATAAGAAAAGGATCCTTTTATTGGTGGAGAAGGGCGACCAGGAAGGTGGAGGATCTTCATCGGATGACGTACGAGGAGAGATTGAAGAATCTAAATATGTACACCCTGGAGGAAAGGAGGAGCAGAGGTGATATGATACAGACTTTCAGATACTTGAAAGGTTTTAATGTTCCAAAGGCAACGACAAACCTTTACCATAAGAAAAAAATCAGCAGAACCAGGGGTCACGATTTGAAGCTCCAGGGAGGAAGATTCAGAACCAATGTCAGGAAGTATTTCTTCACGGAGAGGGTGGTGGATGCCTGGAATGCCCTTCCGGAGGAAGTGGTGAAGACCAGAACTGTGAAGGACTTCAAAGGGGCGTGGGATAAACACTGTGGATCCATAAAGTCAAGAGGCCGCCAATGAAGAGTAGGTGACTCGCCAGAATGATGGCTACTGCCTGGAGACAATACCCTTATTCAATAAACATACACATGGTTACTGTGACTCCAACATCACTCTAAGCTTCAACAGCAAGAGGAAATGTGGAAAAAAAGGATTTGCACTCACAAAGACAGGAGTAGCTGGCTTGTTACGGTGGTTACTACCCCAAACCAAATAACCAAATTACTACCTCCACCTTCCTCTATTCCTGATGCCTTTCAACTAGCTTGATCACTCCATTCTTATACTTCACTTTCAATGCATATCCAGCATAGTTCTCTGCTTCAACAGCAGGGGAGAAGAAAAACTGTTACTTCACACATCCAGCAGAGCTCTCTGCTTCAACGGCAGGGGAGAAGAAAAAAGGGTTCGCACTCACAAAGCGGGGAGTAGCTGGCTTGTTACGGCAGTTACTACCCCAAACCAAATGTACCTGATACTTCACTCTCGATGCATATCCAGCATGGCTCTCTGCTTCAACGGCATGGGAGAAAGACTGATACATCACGAATTTCCAGCATAGCTCTCTGCTTCAACGGCAGGGGAAAAGAAAAACTGATACTTCACGCATATCCAGCATAACTTCAACGGCAGGGGAGAAGAAAAAAGGATTCACACTCACAAAGCGGGGAGTAGCTGGCTTGTTATGGCGGTTACTACCCCAAACCAAATGTGCCTGATACTTCACTTTCGATGCATATCCAGCATAGCTCTCTGCTTCAACGGCAGGGGAGAAGAAAAAAACTGATACCTCACGCATATCCAGCATAGCTCCCTGCTTCAACGGCAGGGGAGAAGATAAACAACCAATAAGGGCTGTATAACATAATCTGGGTAAAAACAAATAAGCATGGGTGTAGCTTGCTTATTGCGGCGGTTACTACCCCTACTACCTCTAACTAATCAAGCTAGATATTTCACTTGGATGCAGCTCCATCACCGCTCTCTACATTAATGGTGGGGGTGGAAGGGAAATAGAACCAAGAGCTAAGAGAAACAGATAAGTATGAGAGAAAAAATGAGGGAAGCTTGCTGGGCAGACTGGATGGGCCATTTGGTCTTCTTCTGCCGTCATTTCTATGTTTCTATATATAAAGTGCTACTGCGCCTAACTGTTAATTGCTATTCCTATGTTTAAAGTTTGGAATTTCCTAAAGTAGTGTATTGGATTCTCTCAATATTGAGGACTAAAGTTGTAAAGCTTATATGATTTTTTTTTTCCTGATGGTATTATATTAATAAGCCTTACTGTTTTCAGACAAGAATTTCTTGTATCGTAAACTTAAATTTCAATAAATTAAAAAAAAAAAAAGTAAGATTAAATAGGCAAACCACCAGTCACATATAATAATATTTTTACATTTTTATTTCTTTATATTATTATATGTTACTGGAGGTGGACCGTTGGCCTGGCGCAGGATTTGTACGGCCCTCTGAGGGTTCCCAGAGGGCGCCTGACGCCAGGAGGCAGAGCACACAAGAAGACAGAGGCTAGCTGGAGCTTCACTAATAACAGTCCGGGGGCTCTGTGGGTTGAGCCCTTGGATTCCCGGACTGCCTGGGCTTAGATGGGCCTCTGAGGGTCTTCCAGAAAGGTAGCAGAGAGGTGTGCCCACCAAGAACAAGGGTGCATGGCTAGTGGAGAACAGATGAGTTAGACCAGAACAGAGTGTACCGGAGACCACTGGAATGAAACAGGAACTGAAGGTCCTCCGGTCAGGATAGGCAGCACTTAATGGTCTAGCTAGTGGAAGGCCGCAGGCAGCGTCAGAGCAGGCAGACCTGGTGGTCATAGGAGAAGCAAAGAGAGTGTCCGAATGGAGTGCAAGTGTCAAAGCCAGGGTATCTGTCCGAGGGCGGTCACCCAAAGCAAAGGTCAGTTCCAGGTATCAGTTCGAGCATGGTTAGTGGCAAGCAGAGGTCAGGTCGAGGTATCAGTCCAAGTGTGGTCAGTGGCAAGCAAAAGTCAGTTCCAGGTATTAGTCCAAGCGTGGTCAGTAGCATGCAGAGGTCAGTTCCAGGTATCAATCCGAGCGTAGTTGTTGCGTTTGTCAGTCGCAGATGGCTGTGACCATTCTGCCTCACCTCTCTTCTACCTTTTTCCTCCTCCCTTGGAAGGATGGCTGCCTCTGGTGCTGATTGCTGAAACCATCTGCGTCTCCAGCACATGTCCCCGTCTACCATGCTTCTTCCTGAGGCCTCCTAGGGCATGCGTGCACACGCTGCCTACGTTTTGAATATGTCATGGTGGGAACCTCGGGGGCATCTCCACCGCATGGCGTCAGTACCTCCGAGTATTTAAACCTCTGCTCTGCTCCAATTCAATGAGTTAGCAAGGACTTCAGTTTTGCTACTCTGACCGCTTCTAAGCTGCTCACTTGGATTCCTCTATACCCTCCGGGGTATCTCACTCCTATGGAAGCTCTGGGTACCTGCTTCCCGGGGGCCTCTCACTTCTTCCTGCCCTTTGGGGTTCAATTACTTAACCTAAGGACACCCACTCCTTGGGGCTCCTGTCTCTCTCTTCCAGGATCCCTTGGTGCTCCTATGTGCTCGCTCCTCGAGGGCCTATCTTGCTCAGTGTATTCTGCACCTCGGACACCGGGTCCTTCTTTTCATTCCACTACCAAGGACGTTACCAGCACACCACTGTGGCCCCAGTTGGGGATGATAGTTTGATCCAATACAATAAAAGACATTTTTTAGTAATTAACACACATTAGAGAGAAATATAACATTATCAACATTTATCGAGTCGTCTTCACTGACATTGTTTAAAATGCAAAAAGAGCAGGACCATCTTACCTCTGTACCCAGGCATGCTGAGAGCTGTTTTGTAAGACTTCCAGAAGATTTGTACATGTTCACACGCCCATAGACAATGGATTAGAGTAGCATGAGAGCAGCCACATTTGAGACATGCACTGGAGGCAATTAGGTGTGCTTTGTGAGCACAAGTAGGAGAAAATATTGCTCTATGGAAAATCTTGATTTGCATTTCTCTGAGGTTTACATTTACATTTATTTTATTAATAGAAAGATAAACCTTTTGAAGCATGATATCATTCAACTCTTCTTTAAAATCGGGTTGCCATCTCTCAAGGAGAATAGAGAAGATAATGTGGTGGGAACGTTGATAAAAAGTATATGGGTTCGAAAGTGAACCCCGTTTAGACATAAACAGCCTTAGTAAGAAGTTGTAGGCTGGGTTCACCATGTCCCATATTATCTTTAATGTGATGTTGAAAAAAGGTTCTCAATTGGCCATATGATAGGAACTGAGTAGGTTTGAAACCTAATATCTCTTGACATTGTTCAAAAGAGTAAAACTGACATGAACTGGGGTCTATTAATTCCCAAAAATGCCAATTGGTAGAGATGTATGTATATACCACACAAAGAGGATCAATACAAAGAATCAATTTATTTAATCAATATATAGCATTCACCTATCTAACAATAAAATCTACCTAACCCACTCATCCATCTCATACACACCCCACATAAAATCATAATGTTCATCAATAAACATGAGAAACTATCATATACTGCATGTGCAAAACTTCAATGCAATGTTTATAATGAATTGAATTATTTTTAACAATTTGTACAAATATTTTTTACAAATAGTAATAAATTTAAAGCTCTTTTTCCAAATGTTGGATAATTTATACAAAGTACAAATCTGTATAAAGTGCAAATGCTTTTATATGAATATAGATTAACATACATAACAGCAGGACAATATTAGTCCATAACTAATTTTAAACAATTAATACAAAATACAACTGTTTAAAGTGCAAAACATTTTTATAAGTGATGATTAACCTATATGACAGTATAACAATGTTAGTCCATAAATGATCCTACAAAGATCTTTGTTTCGCCCGACCTCTCTCAAGGGCTTCCTCAGGGATGAACTAAAACACCACTATAAACCCTATATCACAACGGGTGTATTTATAGATCTCATCCACACGTTGAAAATCGTCACATGAACGAATTTTATTGTAGCTCATCAATATCTCAAATTCTATCCCATTCGGGACTTCATGTCTTCAAAAATGCTTCCTGATGTTTATGAAAGGATTTCACTTAAATGACTATTCCAGATATGTTCACCTCAAGGTACTCTATCTGTAGACGGAACCCTTCAAACTCACTATATCATGTATTCTTCAACGGATTCTTCTCATAAGGATATTTTATAAATAAATCATCACCCGGAAATGACGTCACATCATGTTTGAACAAAGCGCCTGCTGTTATGTATGTTAATCTATATTCATATAAAAGCATTTGCACTTTATACAGATTTGTACTTTGTATAAATTATCCAACATTTGGAAAAAGAGCTTTAAATTTATTACTATTTGTAAAAAATATTTGTACAAATTGTTAAAAATAATTCAATTCATTATAAACATTGCATTGAAGTTTTACACATGCAGTATATGATAGTTTCTCATGTTTATTGATGAACATTATGATTTTATGTGGGGTGTGTATGAGACGGATGAGTGGGTTAGGTAGATTTTATTGTTAGATAGGTGAATGCTATATATTGATTAAATAAATTGATTCTTTGTATTGATCCTCTTTGTGTGGTATATACATACAGTGTTGTGACTAAGAGGTTGTTTAGCTGTTTATAACCCGTGTGTGACTTTACAATTGGTAGAGATGAGCATATTGTGTTGTTTGGGCAAATTATGCAGCAGGATATGTGGATTCCCCTTAATGGGGAGTTCTGGAGAGATGTGCGGGGACAGTTTCAATATTTTACGCACCTTAATCCAAGTCTTCTTCATTGTCTTTAACAGTCCTGAGAAGCATAAAGAGCAAATTTAGGATTTATAGATCCACATAACGCAGTTATCAAATTACTGTTGGTATGCTCAGAGGTATTATTCATCCAGACTCCTAAAAAATGGAGGTTAGCCACCCAGGAATATGCCCTAAAGTCAGGAACATTTAACTCCCCTTGTGTCCGTGGGGCTGATAATGTGTGAAATGCTAGGCATGCCTGTTAGAGATGTGCAGAGCAAAAGTTTAAGTTCATATGTCCATATGTCCAAAGGGGGTCCCATTTGCGGTCAATATGGACATAAACAGAATTCAATGAGTTGAGTATATGTCCATATGTGCAAATAAAAATTTAAACCCCTCACCCTCCTTAATCCCCCCCCCCAAGACTTACCACAACTCCCTGGTGGTCCAGCGGGGTCAGGACGCCATTTCTGACCAACTTTGCAAGGAGCCCGTGACGTCGGCGTCACGTCAGAGTGACGCGGCATCACGTGATTCCCCGCGGGGTCGCTTCCGGGATCCTCGTTCGGCCCAAAAGGAACTTTTGGCCAGCTTGGGGGGGCCTCCTGACACCCCCAAGATGGACAAAAGTTCCTTTTGGGCCGAACGAGGATCCCGGAAGCGACCCCGCAGGGAATCACGTGACATCGGCGCCACGTCGGAGTGACGCGGCGTCACGTGATTCCCCGCGAGTTCCCTCCGGCACCCTCATTCGGCCCAAAAGGAACTTTTGGCCAGCTTGGGAGGGCCTCCTGACCCCCCCCAAGCTGGCCAAAAGTTCCTTTTGGGCCGAACGAGCGTTCCGGCGCGAACCTGGAGGGAATCACGTGACGCCGTGTCACTCCGACGTGGCGCCGACGTCACGTGCTCCTCGCAAAGGATTTCAGAAATGGCGTCCTCACTCCTCGCTGGATCACCAGGGAGTTGTGGTAAGTCTTTGGGGGGGGATTAAGGAAGGTGAGGGGTTTAAATTTTTATTTTGGATCAACAATCACGATTTCCAACTTATTCAACATAGTATGTTGAATAAGTTGGAAATCCGATCGTTTATGTCTCATCACTTTTTTAAGTTAAAAAAAAATAATAAGTAGCGTTTTACATTTATGTTCAATACGAATGCACACCCCTAATGCCTGTTTACCCCATCATTTTCTGCAACAGGTATTGTTCCCTTATACGCAAAACAATCAGGAGCATTGAAAGGAGATACAGGAGTTTCAGGGCCAAAACCATTTTTATAGCCGCTATGTGACCTTGAAGAAAGAGAGGGAGTGACTAACTTCTGGTGCATCCTTTCCATCACTGGTGGTATATTGATGTGATACCCTTGTCTAGTATATTTATGAATATGAATACCTAGGTATTTGATGGAATACCCAGTCCATTTGACAGGGAAATCCGACCACTCCTGGCACAGATGCCCAGCGATGTCCAGGGCCTCAATCTTATCCAGGTTTAATTTAAATCCTGAGACTACTTGGTATTGTGAAAAAAGTTGCTGTACCACTGGGATAGCATTTCTAGCATTAGAGAGAAGTAGCAGAATGTCATCAGCAAACAAAAGAGTTTTGTATTAGGGTGACCCACCTTAATCCCAGTGACCTCCAAAGAATTGCATATCCGAATGACTAATGGTTTCACTGTCAAGATAAATAATAATGATGACAGGGGGAAGCCCAGGCGCATCCCCCTACAGAGATAGAAATCCTCTGATAGAAGCCCATTAACTAGAATCCTAGCTGTAGGTTTAGTGTACAGTACTTGGATGTACTGATAAATTTTCACCACAAATCCGAATTTGTCTAAAACACTTCTCAAAAAAGGCCATGCCACATGATCAAAGGTCTTTTCTATGTTGCAGTTGACCAGAAGTGGGTCTACGATAGGGATGTACATTCATTTTGCGATGAAATAGGAAACAGAGATGAAATTTCTTATTTTGTCGTGTTTCGTGAGGGCACCGAAATGATAAGAAAACACATGAAATTTCATGTGGTTTTCTTATCGTACTTCGGGGGGGGGGGGGGGGGGGGGGGGAGAAAGGGCACATTAAAAAAAAAAACCCAAACCCTCCTCAACCCTTCAAATTTAATTAATTGCAAGCCCCCATCCTCCTGAGCCCCCAACACTTGCCCAACCCCCTCTCCCCAAGACTTACCGAAAGTCCCTGGTGGTCCAGCGGGGTCCTGAGAGCAATGTCCCCCTCTCGGGCCATCGGCTGCCACTAATCAAAATGGTGTTGATGGCCCTTTGTCCTTACCATGTCACGGGGGCTATCAGTGCCATTGGTTGGCCCCTGTCACATGGTAGGAGCAATGGATGGGAATCAGACTGCAGTTAGCCTCGGGGAAGATGCCCGTCTAGCTTACCATCAAGCTCTCATCATGTCACTTCCTGGTTTGGAGCTGGGCCTAGGCTGTTTGCCTTACACTTCCACAAATGACGCAAGGACATGCCCACAACAGTGTCATAGAGGGCACCAAGTAACATTTAATACTGCCCAGGATTTCCAGGTGTCGCGCGTCCAACCGACGGGGAATCAGACTGCAGTTAGCCTCAGAGAAGACGCCTGTCTAGCTTACGATCAAGCTCTCATCATGTCGCTTCCTGGTTTGGAACTGAGCCTAAGCTGTTTGCCTTACACTTCTGTGACCAACGCAAGGACATGCCCACAACAGAGTCATAGAGGGCACCAAGTAGCATTTAAATCTGCCCAGGATTTCCAGGTGTCACACGTCCAACCAATGGGGAATGAGACTGCAGTTAGCCTCGGGGAAGACGCCCGTCTAGCTTACAATCAAGCTCTCCTTATGTCGTTTCCTGGTTTGGAGCTGGGCCTAGGAGGTTTGCCTTATACTTCCGTGAACGACGCAAAGACACGCCCACAACAGCATCATAGATGGCGCCAAGAAACATTTAAATCTGTCCGGGATTTCCAGGAATTGCCCGTCTGGCGTCGCGTGCTGAAAGGAGCATGCCCCTTAGCGCACCCCTTTGCGCAGCCCTCTGTGCATATCTATCATACAAAATACTATATCTTATTTGATAATTCCTTTTAGAAACAATAACGCCCTTCTTAAACTATATTACACTATCATTCCTCTATACCCCCTTTTTAAAATATATATAAATATATTCCTATATACCCTTTTGCAACCAACCAACTAACAATTACTTTATATCAATACATGCTATGAAACCACTCAAAAATTACGTGTTTTACCATATAATAATCGCACATTCAAACAAACAATTCCTATCATTCACAAAACAGATAGACTCCTCACTATCCCCACCCTTTCTAAATTTCAATCAACAGCAATTACACTCATAACAAAGTTTTATTAGTTTGTTCAAGTCTTATTTCCATGGGTAGAGTGTTCCATAAGGCGCAATCTATTCTAAAAAAGTTTCCCATCCTCTGACCTTCTTATCGACAACCTCCCAGAAATATGTTGCATCACAGAATCCTGGTTAAAAAATTCAGACATTACGCTAACTAAACAACTACCAAAGACACTTTATGATACCCACTCACTGCCCAGAAAAAAAAAGAAAGGAGGTGGTCTTTTATTTCTAGCCCTAAAAAAATTTAAATTCAAATTCCATAATAATAATATACACCCTCCTCTCAAAATTGCCTTCTACAAATCTAATCAGCTACAAATTATACTTTTATATGCCCCTCCACGTCTCCTAGAGCACAACCCATCACCACTTATTGAAGCCATAACAAACAACATCAACATGAACACCCCAGCCATGTTGATAAAACTCCCCCTTCAGTTTCATGTCAACTTTTACTAGATACCCTGCCAGCCATTGGCTTCAAACAAATAATAAAATCCCCAACTCAAAATGCTGGACACACTCTTGATTTAATTTTCATAAATAACAAAATTGAATTCTATGAGCCACCCTCAGCAACGGATGTCCCTTGGTCAGACATAAACTCATTGAAGCTAAAATTCACCTAAACCCTATCCATATTGAACGACACAATCAAATCAAACACATTAAATTCCAAAAGCTTTGCACTAGTGATTTAATTGAAGCACTACCCAACAACTTAAAACTATTAAACAAGTCTAACACCAACTCTGCTGTAAACTCCTGGCTTTACCATTACATTTGAAATAGCCAATAATAAATGACCAATCATTCAGAAAACAATTAAAATAAATTCCAAATACAAAGCTCCTTGGTACACCCAAAAACTCTGAAACATCAAAAATATACTAAGATCAACAGAAAGAAAATGGAGGAAAAACCCTACAGACCAATTAAAGGATAAATATAAAACCAATCTTTACATTTATAAAACAGATATTAACAAAGCTAAAAAAGATTTCTATGCTGAAAAAATATATAACTATCAGTTTAACCCTAGAGAACATTTTGTATATATTAAAGACCTTACCCAGCCTGAAAATATTCTTACAATTACAAATACAAATACAAAATTGATCAAATGCGATGATTTTGTCAACTTCTTTAGAGATAAAATCCTAAATATTATCACAAAAATCCCACTTATAGATAATCTAACTGCAAACATCACAAATATTTCTAATACTAGATGGTCACAATTTTAAAAATACATCATCTACTGAAGTTCAAAACATTATACAAAAAATGAATCCAGCATCACACCCTATTGATTCTCTCCCAATAAAAATACTCAAATTAGTTTCTAATATTATTGCTAAAGTATCCCTAGTCCAGTGTTGTTAATTAATCAATTGATGGTTTTATTTTATTTTATGTTATTGTTTTAATTTGTTTATTTCTGCAGTACATTGCTTTGGAAAGACTTATTGTGGGATTTGGAAGGTGATTCATAAATCTTATAAACAAATAAATATACAAATTCTAGACAGCTGACTTAGGTCAGCTGTCTAGAATTCCAGAATACTGTTTGCAAATTATGCAATCCAGGAACCAGGAAGTAGTGCCTTACCGGTAGTGGTGGACTGCAAACTGAGAAAATCAGTAGCAAAGTTGTTTTAACTTCCAACAACATTATTGTATACTAGCAACTGTATCTGTTCTACGCCCAGGCGGCAAGCCTTTTTATTGGCACATATGCTGCTGTCTCTCACAGCCTCCCCACCCCCCTCTGACCAATCATGCTCTCTGTCACCCCCCCTCTTTCACACACACATTGTCTCTCACCGGCATCCTCCCCCATGCTCTCTCTCTCACACCCTCCTGTTCTCTCTCGCCCTCCCCTCCCCAACACACATTCTTTGTCACAGGCATGTCACGGGACCCGTGCTGTTCGCGGCGCAGATGAAGTCCCGGTGTGTGCAGGGGCCTTCCATTGTCACCTTGAGCAGAAAATAGCAGTGGAGACCCCAGCATGCCGCGAACGGATCGCATCCAGCGGCACAGGCTCTGTTTGCAGCAAAGATGAAGGGCCAGGTGCGCTGATCACGGCACATCGGGGCCTTCCCTTTTCACCACGAACAGCGCACCGTGCCTTCATCTTCACCGCAAATGGAGCGTGTGCCATGGGACATACTCCGTTTGCAGGATGCCAGGGTCTCCTCTGCTATTTGTTGCCTGTCCCGCGATGCCCGCTGTCCTTGTGGTTTTGAATAGTCTTCCAGCGAGGGAGGAAATCGGCGAGGTGAAGGAGGAAATTGTCTGCAGTACCTCTTGTAGCTGGTGGTGGACACATTAGCAACCATTATAGCACCATCTATCGGCGGGCTGGGGAACATGCGCGAGCACTGACGTGTCCCAAGCCCGATATATTATAGATGAGCCTTTTAGTCTTGATCTGCTATTTTATTTATTTTATTTAGATTCTTTTTTATACCGAAGTATAGCGAGAAGCCTTCACTCCGGTGTACATTGAACAACTTCATACATGAAAACATTTAATAACAGAGAATATAAACGTAAAAACATCTATCATTCTGTGGGGCTATAGCTAGTCGGGGCATTTTATTTCTTTTGGCACAGTGAAGGCACAGAGTCTTTAAAGCCTACAGAGGGTTAGAACTAAAAAAAAAAAAAAGTAAAAGGAAATGAGACAATATGTCCTTTCCCCTATTTGCCTGTGTAACTCAAACCCCTTTGCTATTATTCATCTCTCCTTTTGTTCATGTCTTTCTCCCATACGCATTCTCTTTACATTATTTCTGACTTGTTTCCATTTTAATTCTGTATTTGTTTAGTATACTGCAAAACGTTTGGATTTTTATTTATTTATTTATTTATTTATTATTTATCATTTTTCAATTTTACAATTGGTAGTCCTTCCAAAATAATAACATTATACTTCATAATTTTCAATATTACAAATATATAACACAAAAATTGTATTTTCCCATTACCCCATACATTTATATTGAAGGATATTCACGGTATATTAATTCAAGAAATATCTAAAGGTGAAGGCAAACTGATATATTTAACAGGAGTACCTTGAAATCAAAAAGACAAAGAAAAGGGCTTTACACAGTACCACAGTGACATTACTATATAGACCTACTACCTCTTAGGTGTTGGGAGATGATGTTACAGGCCATCGGGCTTCAATAAACTGCCGCAATTGGTCAGTTTGGAAGAACACAAAAGTTTCTTCCCCTTTCTTTAAGATACATTTACAGGGGTATCATAATGTAAATGTAAACCCCAGTGAGATGGCATTTTGTCAAAAAGATAGAAATTCTTTTCTGCGATACTGGGTGATTGGAGCCATATCAGGATACAACCTAACCTCTTGATCACAGAAACTCACAGGGAATTTTTAAAAATAATTTCTCATTTCATTTGTAACATCTTGGGTTGAGATAAGTGAGACTATAAGAACTTTCCTATCAATTATATCTAAGTTTGAGGATTCAAGAAAACCCGTCAAATTAGACAAAAAATTTTCATTTTCATTTCTGGCTACAACCCTATTAATAAGAAATCTGCATGAATTTATCGAAGGAATATTATTTTCAGAAAAACCTAGGGAAATAGTCAAAAATCTTTTTAAAGTTATATATGGTAATTCTCCCAATATTTGGGGAAAATTTAAGATACTTATGTTCAATTGTCTCAGTTAATTTTCCAGTAATTCCAAACACCGTGAAGATAAAAGTTGTTGTTTTATTATTGCTGAGTTTACTGCAGCATTTGTTTGTACTTTTTTCTCCATCTTATTTATTTTTATTTATTTAGCACTTTTATATACTGACTTTCCAATAACAGAGTTACTGATCAGTTCTTAGACACTTTATTCATCAAGACAGATTCCTGCTCTTGAATTCCTAATATCTTTTCTTGCAAGTTATAGTTTAAGGAGTCCACTTTTTTCTCAAGCCATTTTAAAGATTGCCCCTGGCCTGCTACTAAGTCCCAAATCGCTTCGAGGGTCACCGCCCCTGGCCTCGCTGGCCCCGACATCGACTCACAAGGAGCTTCTTGCTGTTGGGTGTTCTCTCCGGCCGCGGGAGCTCCCATCTCCTGCAACTGAGCCTCCCTCGATGTCTCCGGCCTCTCTCCATCTGTCTCTGGGCCAGTTTGCATTTGGCCCGGTTCCTTGCCTTCCGCTCCCTCAGGGGCTTCTCACTCCAGTTCTGGAGGTAAGATGTCATCCGTCTGCGATGAAGCAGGTTCCCTGGTGTGGTCGCATTGCGCCGGGGGTGCACGCAGGTCCGGGCTGAGGGACTTCTCTGCCGGCGAAATTCACTGCTCTCCTGCAGCAGCGTTTGCAATGGTTTCCTCAGCTCCCTCATTATTCACTGCCTGGGATAAAAAATGAACGATATCCAGCTGGCTTGGGCTAGGTAAAGGCTCTGGAGGGAAAACCCTTACTTTTCCCTTCCTCTTCGACGGCATTTCAGTTTAAAAATAATCTTTTTATAGAGAGAGTAGAGGTAGCTGGCGTTCGTCTGACCCACTATGCCGCCATCTTGGTTTGCCCACCAAATGTTTGGATTTCAAAAAAATGAGCATTTGCTTTACTTTTTCCCCAGACCAGTTTTTAATGAAAGCAGTCAGAGAAAATATGTGCTTATCCCTTTTTGCCTGTGCAACTCAAACCCCTTTGCTATTATTCATCTCTCCTTTTGTTCTTGTGTTTCTCCCATGCACATTCTCTTTACATTATTTCTGTATTTGTTTAGTATACTGCAAAACATTTGGATTTTTAAAAAAATGACCATTTGCTTTACTTTTTCCCCAGACCACTTTTTTATCAAAAGCAGTCAGATGTTTAGGAAGATTTACTTTTATGCTGAGGAGATGGATAAGAGCAACATTAGCAAGCATTATAGCGCCATCTATTGGCAGCTGGGGAACATGCGTGAGAACTGACGGACACACTACCAAGCCCGATATATTATAGATTAGCATGTAGATCCTAACACAGTTAAAATTTATCTCAGCATTATCAATTGTTGTGTGCCCTGTCCACGGCAGGCCCAAGACCAGGACTACTCAGCTCTGGCAACTAGCTCCCAGTCCTGGCCCATCTTCCCTTGCGGTGGTGAACAGTCGCCTACACTCCCGAGCCTCCGTTGCCTCCTTGGCTGTCTCTGGCTCCACTGTGGACCTCCCCAGTTCCCGGCAGGTCTCCCCACGTATGCCATGGGGAGACACCACTGTCCAGCGTTCTGCTGCCCTCTAGGCATGCGTGTGGGCACCTTGCTGTCTTTGAAAGGGGCCGCAGAGGGAATCCAACCCATGGCCCCAAATGATGATGTCACTAGGCCCTGCTATTTAAGGCAGGGCCCGCCACTAGTTCCTTGCCTTGGCAACACATCTCCATGCTTGTTGTGTGCTCGTTGCTTGTTCCTGTCTTTGTTCTTGGTTCCTATTCCTGTCTCTTTCCTGGTCCCTTCCTAGCCTTGTTTGGACTGACCTTTGGCTTTGACCCTTGCTATGCTTTGGACCATGCTCAGGACTGACCTTTGGCTTTGACCCATGCTACATTTTGGACTATGCTTTGGACTGATCTCTGGCTTCGACCCTTGCGCTATTTGACCTCTGTTCCTTGCCTTACTCATTGCCTGCTCTGATGCCAGCCTGTTCTCTTTTTGTCTCCTGGTATCTTCCTGGACTTGGCCGCCTCATGCTCCAGCCTACTACTACCTGGGTGTCACCTGTTCTTGTTCCTGGGCCTCTTTGGTGCTCGGGTCTCTGGATCCCTGCCTCATCCAGACCTGCTGCAGTCTTCCTGTTACCTCTTTGGGTCCCTGGCTATCTACCACTTCTCCAACTGGGAGTCATCTGACAGAAGCCCACTTAAGACCAGTCGGCCCTGGCACCCAAGAGTTCAACCTGTGGGGAATGAGGGCTGATATTGGCGAAGCTCCAATCGGCCTCCATCTCCCAACCAGTTCGACCTCCTGACAGTGGAGACCCCTAGGGCTTGCCCTGTGGGTAGCATCAACCCCACCTCATGCCAAGGATCCATATCCAATGCAACACCAAAATTCAGCCTTACCCAAATAAACTTAGCTAGGTATGTCTGGTTGGGGAAAATACTATCCAAAATTTACTGGAATATCTTTACTCTGGTATATTCAGTGTAGCCCTTACCAAGGTATGTTCTGTGGAATATCTAGACAAAATTTCTGCCAAGACAGATACCACCATTGGCCTGCTGATCTTCAGAAGAAATATTCAGCCTCAGATACTGAATGAACTTCAGCTCCATTCTGGATGCCTATTATGGTGATCTAAATATCCCATTTCATCATGCCTCTACTTTTTATTTAAACTGTTCCCATTCATTCCAAAGTTTAAGTAATATTTTAGATGCAATTAACAATTTATATGATTAATTAAGGCATGCCTTTAAGAATGAGACAGTGGAAACAAAAATAATTGTTCTAATTATAGCTTTTGTATGTGACTTGGCAGAGACTAATTGTTTCTCTTGCATCAGGGAGACATACAATGATGTAATAATCTTCAGGGATTGATCTGAGGAGATAAATATGTTGAAATATGTTTTTCTCATCTTTCATTTCTGCAAGGAGAGGAAAGATGTAGCTGAATTAAGAGCAAAGAAGAGGATGATTAGAGTGTGAAGGACAATGCAAGAAACAAGCATTACAGAAGTCAGCAGTGTACATTAGTGTCATTGTTTTGAAAGGTAATCTCTTATATTATGATTTAGAGAGTCAATTTTTATCTCATTACGTGGCTCACAGAATATTTTAGTTATAGAAGTGGTTTAGAAACCATTTCCATTCAAAAACACATGTCCTTAAATAAATAAAGAGCAGACAAAGATAATGTTTAAAACTACCCAATTAACTACTAGGCAGGCTGTCAATGTAATTAAAATCATACTTTGAATTGCCTGTATGCGAAAGCCAAAAGCTTTAAAAATAAGATTGCAGCGTTAGAATGTGCAGCTTTAAATACTGATGTATAACTGGCATCTCAGAGACTTGGCGGAAGGATGATAACAAATGGGGTAAAAATTGATGCCAGGGTACAAATTATATCATAATGAATGGCAGCAAAAGATAATGATGGCATGGAGTCAAACAGAATAAAAGCTTTTCCGGAAACTAAATGCACTTTGGAATCTCTATGGATAGAAATTCCCTTTGTAATAAGTACAAAACAGAAGGCAAAAAAGTGAAAGCCCCTTTTTTGACATGGGTAAAAGAATCCACATTGTGCGTGGGGGAAATTTTCCGCAGGGTGTTGTATGTAGGAAAGCAGCTGTCTGTCCATGCTTTTATTTGGACCTCTCTTTGATAAAGATGGGAAACTAGAATTCTGTGCATGTATTTATAGGTAATGTACAACTTGAATGGATGAACTCAATCAGACCACGAGAAAGGACTTTATCATCCTGGGATTCTCCAGCTTTCCTCAGTTAGAATTTCCACTTTTCCTTCTCATTCTTCTTGTGTATCTAGTGACTCTGAGTGGAAACTTTGTCATCATTATATTGGTGAGGATGGAACTCAGCTTACACTCCCCCATGTACATTTTTATCAGCATCCTGTCTTGTTTAGAAATCTTATATGTGTCTGTCACTGTTCCCAAACTGCTGGCGAACTTACTGTCTGTCGATAAGACAATTTCCTATGTTGGTTGCTTCACTCAACTGTATCTGTTTCACTCTTTGGGTATTTCAGAATGCATGCTCCTGGTGATGATGGCTTTTGATCGTTATTTAGCCATCTGTAACCCACTACGTTACAAAACAATAATGACCAACAAGCTTTGTATTCTTCTAGGTGCATTTTCATGGCTTATAGGCTCCTCGTCTGCCATTGTTCTAACAATTTTCACCACCAGATTACCATTTTGCAGTTACAGGGAAATTAACCATTTCTTCTGTGACCTGACCCCTCTTGTGAGTCTAGCCTGTTCTGATACATCTGTCAACATTGTTTTAAATAGCTCTTTTGCTGTATGTTTGTCTACAATTCCTTTCTTCTTTATCTGTTTCCTGTATATCAAGATTATCATTGCAATACTGAAAATTAAGACAGCTGAAGGAAGACACAAAGCCTTCTCTACTTGCTCTTCTCATCTGATTGTAGTTACTTTATTTTATGGTTCAGCTCTCATTGTCTATGTGAGACCCATGTGGAATATCCCCGCAGAATATGACAAGTTTCTTGCCTTAATGTATACTGTGTTAACACCCTCATTTAACCCCTTTATTTACAGTCTTCGGAATAATGAAATGAAAGGAGCAGGAAGGAATTTATACAGAAAATTGGGTGCTGACCACCAGAGATTAATGTATTAGGGTTGACATCACTGCACGGTCAATGAGGTCCATATTGAGCGATGAGATGAGTGGATAAGTTATACGGTTTAAAGTAGCCCAGATAATTTACTTATATATCCAATAGACAGTTATGCATTCTGCTGAATAATATACACAGATAAAGTCCTAGGTTGTTTCATAACTTTACAACCTGCTCTCCAATACACCCAGATTTAATTTAACCAGATACTGCTGAATATCAGCATTAAGCAGATATATTACTGGGGCAAGTTAAGCCCACCACAGAACAGACCTAGAGTGACTACAATTTATCCAAGTAAGTTGCATCTGGCTAAATCCTTAGCCAGAGAAATCAATGCAGTGGGAAATTCCAATCCCTTGGATTGTTTGGCTGAGTCTGAGTCTAACTGGACAAAACACTTTGAATTTGGACTTCCAGCGGGTTTCATGATGACTAAAGAGGCCTGATACCAAAAGCAGCATACAGTAATTTTTGCAATTGCCTGTCCTTCTGTCTTGAAAACATGTCATCCTGATCCTTCAAATGAGAAAGTAGATTCAGAATTGCATGAAAGTGATGCCATCATAGTAAAATCCAAATTCAAATTAAACTGCAACAGATATGGAGTTTGACTTCCTGCTCATCACAGAGAGACAAGGAGAGAGAGAGAGAGAAAAAAACTGAAAAAGAAGAGTAAGGCAGAGAATGCAAATGAGCCAGAATTAGAACTGTATGTTTAATCTCTCTGCGCTCTCTCTTCCTTCTTAACTTTGGTTTTTAGTGAAGAAATACTAAATTATTTCCTCTTTTTCAATACACTTATATTGGTGGATTTTAAAAAGTTGCACACATAAAAAAGAGCATGTGCACGTGTAAAATAGCACATGCATGAGTAAATGGTATTTTAAAAACTACCAAATAGAAATGGTTTAGTGCTAAACACAGCAGGATCCACAAACTAAAAAGATAATTCAGTCAGACGAGATTGCCAAGCAATTCCAATTTGTATTATAGCCAGTGTCAAGAAGAGCTGATTTTGGTCCCTTAGGAACCTAAATCTAGCAAATGGATAGCGGGACTAAGTTCAGGTTCCTGGAGGATCATATTCAATTAGGGGTAAATTTTCAAAACCTTACGCACATTAATACCAGGGATTTACACGTGCCAGGCCAATTTTCAAAGGCCTGGCCATGAACATAAATCCTTGGGATGCATGTAAGGGTCAGGGAGGGGCGGGTTGGTCCGGCGGCAGGGCAGGGTGTGGCTAGAGGTGTCTGGCACAGCATCCATTTGCCGCTGTGCCGGAGGATTGCGTGCCGCCGCGTGCAACTTGTTCCTGCCCCAAGGCAGGAGCAAATGGTAAGACAATAATTTGAGGAGGGGTTAGGATAGGGCTAGGGGGTGGAAAAGTTAGGGGAAAGGGTAGGAAGGTTAATATAAGGGGCAGGGAACTGCGGAAGGCAGTGGGTGTGGGTGCATGCAGGTTGCACAAATGTGCACCCCCTTGCACGTGCCAACCCCCAATTTTATAACATGCATGCACCGGCGCGCCCATGTAATACAATTACGTGTCCATGTATGCACACCGGGTAGTAGGCGCACATGGACATGTGTGTGCAAGTTTTTAAAATGTATCCCTAAGGCGAGTAGTGGCTTAGTTATCTAGCTATCTTGTCCTATCTAGACATCTTGTCCTATATATTCAGCAGGAAAATTGTTCAACTGAATACACTAGACTATAATTATCTAGTTACTTGAAACCAGATAACTTAGAAACCTACCTGACTATATTTGAATATAGCCAACTAGGTTATTAAGTTATTTGGCCATGTGTGGCTGGATAACATGCTATTTAACTGGATATCTTTAAAATATATCAGGTTAAGTAGTGTTTTCAAAAATAACAACTCCAACTAAAGGGAAACACCAGTGTCTTATTTAAATTGAACTTCTTATCAATGGGCACCAATGTAATTTAAGAAGGATCCTTACAATGCTATGGAAACCTCAAAACAAATCCTTCATGATACTTGTATGGCTATTCTTTGTTCAACTCCAAAATCCGTTGTCAGCCTTGGATAGAGTCCCCAGACTCACGCCAGGAACCTAGCAGGCATGGCCCAACACTGACCGACGATACATCGCAAGAGGATAAACTCCCTGATGAAAGGTCTCAATGTGGACCTGAAACGTGGCTACGTCGGTGACCCTCTCAACCACCAGATAAGTCGGGGTGTTGTTATGAGCTTATTTTCAAGCCATAAGAGACTGCCGGTTAAGCCATTCTAGGTTGTGCCATCTGCGGCTGTTGAGATTCTTTACCCTTCGTTGGGATCAATACACAAGGCTAATGAGTAGCGTTTGACTGCACTTAAAACTGAAGTGATTTGTTTCACCACTATCAATTATGCATAATGTTTTATAGTTATAGATAAAAAAATGATTTAACAAAAAGCTTGTGGATAGTAGCACATTTTGCACATTCATCACATATATTGGTCGGAGGTGGGACGTTTATGATTATAATCAACAGCCATATTACCCCCGGTGGGGATTTATGATAATGTATATGAAACGTTCCACTCCTTCCAACAAAAATTTTTCTGTTAAATTGGCCTGTTAATGGTTAATCTTTTGCACTCTTATATGAGGATTTTGGAGTTGAACAAAGAATAGCCATACAAGTATCATGAAGGATTTATTTAAATTGAAAACATAACTAGCTGGTGCAACAATTGAATGTTGCTGGTATTTAATACAAAGTATCCTTAACGTGAATACGTTGTATCAGAGAGGAAAAGACCTCAGCACTGGTACCGACTGAACTGTTGCCGTCAGATTTTATAAAACTAGTAGTTGCAATCATAGGTCATAAAAACCTCTCTTTTTCTTCTTTTATTTATCCAGAAAAAATGTTTTATTGTGTTTTTGATTTTATTAAAAATAACTTCTTAAACTGGTTTCTATATTTTCTATTTGTGTATAGCTATGTATTATTTCTCTCATTGATCATAGCTAAAAAAAAAAAAAAAAAAAAACCAGATTACAATTGGATGTTATTCTAATCAATATTTCACAAATGCTTCTTCAATATAAGCAATGTAAATATACCAGAGGACAATAGGCTACTTCTCAAGCCCACCACTCATTTAATTTATTGTGTATACAAAAATGTTTATAAATTTATACAACATAGTCATGTGTGAGGCATCTAACATTTAGAATAAACTAAAATATGATCAATACATTTTATTGATCCTCAATCATACTCCATACATACCATTCATCCATAAAAACCATAAATCATGTATATCATTCAAAATCCTACATTACACTTCTAAACAAACATGTGTAACATATATACAGTTGTACTGAGACCCGTTAACATTGTTCAACTGTCCATACAAGGACATTGTTTGCGCCTTACCCCGTTTCAATCTCTGTCCTCCATACAAGGACATTGTTTGCGCCTTACCCGTTTCAATCTTCAATATAAGCAACATGTTCACCCGATAGAGACCAATTTTTCACATTTATCTTTATGTGATGATTTCTTTGTAGAATCTTTCAACAAATGCCTTAAAATACCTTTCGCCAAATGTTAAAGATCAAACAATTTGGGGGTAATTTTCAAAAGGAGTTACGCATGTAAATGTAACTACTATTGTAGCAATTTTCAAAAGCCATTTACTGGAGTAAAGTGCACTTACACAAGTAAATCCTATGGACAATTCAATGGCATATATTATAGCAATTTTCAAAAGCCCACTTACTCAAGTAAAGTGCATTTACTCGAGTAAAACCCTGTTTTACTCGAGTAAATGCTTTTTAAAATCAGGCCCTTTATGTGTAATGCTCAGCCAGCACTGTAACAGCTGCTGTTCAAGATGCCGATGTTATAGAAACATAGAAACATATAGAAACATAGAAATGACGGCAGAAGAAGACCAAACGGCCCATCCAGTCTGCCCAGCAAGCCACGCAGTCTATCCATTTTTTTTTTATCTTCCCCCCCCCCTTTTTTCTCCCCCTCCCCCGTCACTATTGGCTTCCAGCACCCTCCGGCCCCAATTCCCCTCCACCCCTCCACCAATGCAGAGAGCAGCGCCGTATCCGCATCCCAATGAACATCCAGCTCAATCAGGGGTAGCAACTGCCGCAACAAACAGCCACACCCCTGCCCCATACTCTTACCCACCTCTGTTTTGTTTGTTTTTTGTTTTTTTGTTTTTGTTTTTTTTTTTTTTTTGGTTTTTTGGAGATGGCAGCCCTCCAACCTTCCGCTGCGTCAGGGTGATGTAATCCTAAAATGATAATACTCTAGGTAAATTCTGATATAACATTGTATTAATTCATTGTTATAAATTTTTTCATTTACTCACAGAGTATTCTCGAGATGTATTCCTTTCGAAGATTCTGTCTGACTATAGCAACCCTGACAAAGGCTAGCCATTTAAACTCAATTCAGCCACTCATATTGTGTCTCGTCATCATGTATTAGTGTGACCACATATTATCATTCATTTCTTATTTCTGAGAGACCACTATTCTTTGATTAAAGCAAACTGTTCCACTCTATTTTACTATTCATCCCATGAGGTTCCTCTGTTTTTTTTAATTTAAATATCCACTTTTGTTCTCATAAATATAATAGCCACATACAGTCTCCTCCCCTCTTATGCAATTTGATTGTATCTAACACAAACCATTTCAATTTTGGAAAAAAAAAAATGATTACATTCTGAGCAATGTGCAACTAAAGGTGTATTCTCCCTTTTGTTTGAAATGCAACTTCTATGTTCACAGATATGCTGTCTAAATGCTCTAGATGTTTAGCCAATATATATGCGGGAATATAGACATAGTATGACATATACTACAAAAGTTGAAGCATAAGTAGTGAAAGTTTTGAGTTGATATCTGTAACCAGTAGTAGGACAAATGAATTCTTTAATTTGTAAAGTTTGACTACAGATAGAACAATGTCCACATTTATAATGGCCTCTCATTTCTTCATTATTTGTCAATGTGCTAGGGATGTGAATCGTGTCCTCGATCGTCTTAACGATCGATTTCGGCTGGGAGGGGGAGGGAATCGTATTGTTGCCGTTTGGGGGGGGTAAAATATCGTGAAAAATCGTGAAAAATCTAAAAATCGCAAAACCGGCACATTAAAACCCCCTAAAACCCACCCCCGACCCTTTAAATTAAATCCCCCACCCTCCCGAACCCCCCCCCAAATGACTTAAATAACCTGCGGGTCCAGCGGCGGTCCGGAACGGCAGCGGTCCGGAACGGGCTCCTGCTCCTCAATCTTGTTGTCTTCAGCCGGCGCCATTTTCCAAAATGGCGGCGAAAAATGGCGGCGGCCATAGACGAACACGATTGGACGGCAGGAGGTCCTTCCGGACCCCCGCTGGACTTTTGGCAAGTCTCGTGGGGGTCAGGAGGCCCCCCACAAGCTGGTCAAAAGTTCCTGGAGGTCCAGCAGGGGTCAGGGAGCGATTTCCCACCGCGAATCGCTCCCTGACCCCCGCTGGACCTCCAGGAACTTTTGGCCAGCTTGTGGGGGGCCTCCTGACCCCCAAGAGACTTGCCAAAAGTCCAGCGGGGGTCCGGAAGGACCTCCTGCCGTCTAATCGTGTTCGTCTATGGCCGCCGCCATTTTTCGGCGCCATTTTGGAAAATGGCGCCGGCTGAAGACAACAAGATTGAGGAGCAGGAGCCCGTTCCGGACCGCTGCCGTTCCGGACCGCTGCTGGACCCGCAGGTTATTTAACTCATTTGGGGGGGTTCGGGAGGGTGGGGGATTTAATTTAAAGGGTCGGGGGTGGGTTTTAAGGGGTTTTAGTGTGCCGGCTCACGATTCTAACGATTTATAACGATAAATCGTTAGAATCTCTATTGTATTGTGTTCCATAACGGTTTAAGACGATATTAAAATTATCGGACGATAATTTTAATCGTCCTAAAACGATTCACATCCCTACAATGTGCTTTGTTTTAGATCTTGTTCTAGGAGCATTGCCGGACATAAAATTTCTTTCAAGTTTCTATTCCTAGAAAAAGCCATTATAAAATCCATGTCTTCAAATCCTCTATTGTTTGGATTATTGGCCAATGTGAATGTATAATTCTAATAATAATAGAGAATGTTCCAACCACTGTTGTTCGAAATCCATCATGTACATGTTGGCTGTGCTTGGAGCCATCATTGCTCCCATGGCTGTACCTGATATTTGCTGGAAATAAACATTTTGCAATTTGAAAAAATTCTTCGCCAATGCTAGAGTGGCCATCTTGAGTATAAAGTATGTCGGTGCTTTGTGTGGACATTCTCGATTATTCAAAACATTTTTAACACCTGTAATACACCATCTTGTGGGATAGAAGTGTATAGAGATTGAATATCCATCATGACAAGATAATGGAATGAGATATTGACTTCAATTCTTTCTAACATGGATATGAAATGAGAGGTATCACATATAGAAACATAGAAATGATGGCAGAAGAAGACCGAACGGCCCATCCAGTATGCCCAGCAAGCTACGCACTTTATCGTTTTTTTTTTTTTAATCTTTTTCTCTCACCCACCTGTTACTATTGGCTTCCAGTACCCTCCATTCCTAATTCCCCTCCACCCCACCCCACCAATGTAGAGAGCAGCGCCGGATCTGCATCCAAGTGAACATCCAGCTCAATTAGGGGTAGCAACCGCTGCAACAAGCAGGCCACACCCCTGCCCACCCCTGTTTTGTTTTGTTTTTTTTTTTAGATGGCAGCCCTCCATCCTTCTGCTCCGTGAAAGTGGAAAACCAACCACTGGCCACTGGCATCCCACTCCGTGAATGCTTCTGTGGCTACTGCCACTCCGTGCAGTGTTTTGCTGCCTCCTCTTTATTCACGTCTTCTAGACTTGATGGACCCACAGTGCTTATCCCACGCCCCTTTGAAGTCCTTCACAGTTTTAGACTTCACCACTTCCTCTGAAAGGGCATTCCAGGCATCCACCACCCTTTCCATGAAGAAATACTTCCTGACATTGGTTCTTAGTCTTCCTCCCTGGAGCCTCAGCTCGTAACCTCTGGTTCTGCTGATTTTTTTCTGATGGAAAAGGTTTGTCGTAGTCTTTGGATCATTAAAGTTTTTCAAGTATCTGAAAGTCTGAATCATATCACCCCTGCTCCTCCTTTCCTCCAGGGAGTACATATTTAGATTCTTTAATCTCTCCTCGTATGTCATCCGATGAAGACCCTCCACCTTCCTGGTCGCCCTTCTCTGTACCGCTTCCATCTTGTCTTTGTCTCTTTGTAGATACGGTCTCCAGAACTGAACACAGTACTCCAGGTGAGGCCTTACCAAGGACTTGTACAAGGGGATAATCACCTCCCTTTTCTTACTCGATATTCCTCTCTCTATGCAGCCCAGCATTCTTCTGGCTTTTGCTATCGCCTTGTTGCATTGTTTCGCAGACTTCATATCATTAGACACTATCACCCCAAGGTCTCTCTCTTGCTCCATGCACATCAGCCTTCACCCCCCCCCCCCCATCAAATACAGTTCATTCAGATTTCCACTCCCCATATGCATGACTTTGCACTTCTTGGCATTGAATCTCAGCTGCCATATCTTCGACCACTCTTCCAGTTTCCTTAAATCCCATCTTATTTTCTCCACTCCTTCCGGTGTGTCCACTCTGTTGCAGATCTTAGTGTCATCCACAAAAAGACAAACCTTACCTTCTATCCCGTCCGCAATGTCACTCACAAAGATATTGAACAGGACTGGTACCAACACAGATCCTTGCAGTACACCACTTAAAACCGCTCTCTCTTCAGAGAAAGTTCCATTTACCATCACACATTGTCTTCTGTCCGTCAACCAGTTTGCAATCTAGGTCACCACCTCGGCCCTCACTCCTAAGCTTCTCGTTTTATTCACCAGTCTCCTGTGCGGAACCGTATCAAAAGCTTTGCTGAAATCCAAGTAGATGACATCGAGCGCTCTTCCTTGATCCAATTCCTTGGTTACCCAGTCAAAAAAGTCAATCAGATTTGTCTGACAGGATCTTCCCCTGGTGAATCCATGCTGCCTCTAGTCCTTCAATTCTTCCAAATGTAGATAGTTCACTATTCTCTCTTTCAACAGGGACTCCATTACTTTTCCCACCACCAAAGTGAGGCTAACCGGTCTGTAGTTACCAGCCTCCTCTCTGTTCCCACTCTTGTGAAGCAGGACCACCACCACTCTTCTCCAATCACTTGGCACCACTCCCGTTTCTAGGGATCTATTGAACAGGTCACACAGTGGACCCGCCAGCACATCTCTGAGCTCCCTCAGTATCCTTGGATGAATCCCATCAGGCCCCATGGCTTTGTCCACTTTCAGATTCTTTAGCTCTTCCCATACATTTTCTACTGTAAAAGGATTTTCATCTATACCACTTTCCTCCAGTTTCTTGTTGTGTAGAGATGGTCCTTCTCCAGGGCCTTCTTTAGTGAACACAGAGCAGAAGTATTTGTTTAATATTTCTGCCATTTCTTCGTCTCTCTCCACACATTGATCATTTCCACCTTTCAATTTCACTATTCCACTTTGGACTTTTCTATTTTCGCTGATGTATCTGAAAAATTTTTGGCACCATTTTTTATCTCCTTGGCAATCCTCTCTTCCACTTGACTTTTTGCTGACTTGATTAATTTATTTGTTTCCCTCAGTTGAATCAAATATTCTTCTTTGTGCTCCTCACTTTGGGATCTTTTATGTTTGATGTACCTTGTTGAACATAATCTCTAAGATGACAATCTATGTATTGTGATAATGGTTCTAAAGCAGAATCATTGGAAGAGATAATGGGTCTACCAGGTGGTTGATCCAAGCATTTATGGACTTTTGGTAATATGTATATGATTTGAATTCTTGGAAATTTAGAATTCAAATACTGATGCTCCTTGTTAGTTAAATAACCTTGTTCCTTATCATGGTCAGTAATGTCCTTAATTATTTTCAATAATGATTTTGTAGGATTATTTTTCAATTTCAAATATGTTGTTGTGTCATTTAACTGTCTTTTGATTTCCTTCACATAATCCTTCTTATTCATAACAACTACTGATCAGCCTTTATCGGCTGGCTTGATAATGAGAAATTTTTCTTTACTTAATTCAATTAAGGTGCATGTCATCTTCTGATTCATGTTGTTATGGAACTTGGAATCCTTGTTCTCTAGTGCCAAGAAATTTTCTAAAACATGGTGCTGGAATGTTTCTAGTAGTGCATGTTGTTGTCCCGGATATCAACTCAAAAGTTTCACTACTTGTGCTTCAATTTTTGTAGTATATTTATTTATTTATTTATTTATTTATTTATTTATTTATTTATTTATTTATTAACTTTTATTTACCGACATTCGTGAAACACATCATGCCGGTTTACATAGAACTCAATTGGGAGATACAGTATAACAATATAACAGTATGACATTGAAACAATAGGATGTTACTAAAACGAGAAGCAACAAACAGGAAAACCAAAAGCAAAATACAACAAAATAATTAATGTTAAAGGAAAACGAGGAGTGTAGGTTTGAAAGGAGGGTAGGCAGGGGGGTAGGGCGAAGGGGGGGAGGGTAAGGGGTAGAAGGTAGGAAGGGTGGGAAAAGGGGGATAAGTGAGGGAAAAGAAGGTATAGATTGAGGAAAAAGGGGAGAGAAAGGGGAAAAAGGAAGGGGGGAGAAAGGCTTGTTTGAAGAAAATGAGGGGAGAGAAAGGCAGAAAGGAGGGATACTATGTACAGATGGTTAATGTACATGGAATCGCTTAACTAAGTAGGATTATGGAAAAGTTGAAGCAGGCGGTATTCAAAGGGGTAAAAGGTTTTCTTCAGAGGAAGGACCTGGGAAAGGGGGGGAGCAAGGAGTATAAGGTAGAGCAAGGGGGCTGAGGGGATATTAAGTTTGGTTTGTGTCGGGGTAGGCCTGTCGGAAAAGCCATATCTTGACTCCTTTCTTAAATTTGTGAAAGGATGTCTCTTGGCGTAGGAGGGTGGGGAGGGAGTTCCAGAGGGTGGGGCCAGCGACAGAGAAGGCTCTCCCTCTGGTGTGAGTTGAGTGTGCTGCTTTGAGGGATGGGATGTGGAGAGTGCCTGTATGGGTTGTTCTTGTGGGGCGGTTGGAGGAGCGGTAATGAGGCATTTCATCGAGCCAGGTGTGGTTGTGTTTATGTAGGGTGTTGTGAAGGATGGTGAGGGTTTTGTATTGTGAGCGGAAGGAGATGGGCAACCAATGTAGGGCCTTTAGTATGGGGGTGATGTGGTCTCTTTTGCGCATACCGGTTATGATTCTGGCCATGGAGTCATAATATATAATATATCCATGTTCCTGCATATATATTGCCCAAACATCTAGAGTATTTAGACAGCATATCTGTGAACAAAGAAGTTGCATTTCAAACAAAAGGGAGAATGCAGCTTTAGTTGCACATTGCTCAGAATTTAATCATGTTCTTTCTGAATTGAAATGGTTTGTGTTAGATACGATCAAATTGCATAAGAGGGTAGGAGATCATATGCAGCTATTATATTTATGATAACAACTGTGGATATTTAAATTAAAAACAGAGGAACCACATGGGATGAATAGTAAAATAGAGTGGAACAGTTTGCTTTAATCATATAATAGTGGTCTCTTAGAAATAAGAAATGAAGGATAATACGTAGTCACAATAATACGTGATGATGTAACACAATATGAGTGGCTGAATTGAGTTTAAATGGCTAGCCTTTGTCAGGGTTGCCATAGTCTGATAGAACCTTTGGAAGGAACATGTCTTGAGAATACTATGTGAGTAAATGAAAAAGTTTATAACAATGAATCAATACAATGTAATATTGGAATTTACCTAGAGTATTATCATTTTAGGATTACATCGCCCTGACGCAGTATTGGCAAAACGTTGTCAACATCGACGTCTTGAACAGCAGCTGTTACAGCACTGGCTGAGCATTACAAATAAAGGGGTAGATTTTATAAATCTATGCACGCGCGTACTTTTGTTCGCGCACCAGGCAAGAACAAAAGTACGCTGGATTTTATAAGATACATGCATAGACGCGCGTATCTTATAAAATCCGGGGTCGGTGCATGCAAGGGGGTGCACATTTGTTCAACTTGCTTGCACCGAGCCCTACACGCACTGCCCGTTCCCTCTGAGGCCGCTCCAAAATCTGAGCGGCCTCAGAGGGAACTTTCCTTCTACCCCCCCACACCTTCCCCTCCCTTACCCAACCTAACCCATCCCCCCGGCCCTATCTAAACCTTCCCCCTAACTTTGTTGTTAAAGTTACGCCTGCCTCTGGCAGGCGTAACTCTGCGTGCACCAGTGGGCTGCTGGCACGCCATCACCTGACCCGGAGGCTGGTCCGAAGGCCTCGACCATGCCCATGGGCCGGTACCACACCTCCGGAACACCCCAAACTTTGCACCGCCCACCCAACATGCCCCGGACACTCCCCCCCTTGCAAAGCCTCGGGACTTACGTGTGTCACGGGGCTTGTGCGTGCTGCCGAGCCTATGCAAAATAGGCTCGGTGCACGCAGGGGGATTTTTAAAGGATTATGCGCATACCTTATGTGCGTAACCCTTTTAAAATCTGGCACAAATTGTTTGATCATTAACATTTTCCAAAAGGTTTTTTAAGGCATTTGTTGAAAGATTCTACAAAGAAATCAATCCATAAAGATAAGTGTGAAAAATTGGTCATTATCGGGTGAAAATGTTGCTTATATCAAAGAAGCATTTGTGAAATATTGATTAGAATAACATCCAATTGTAATTTGGTTTTGTTTTTTTGAGCTATGATCAATGATAAAATAATACATAGCTATACACAAATAGAAAATATAGAAACCAGTTTAAGAAGTTATTTTTAATAAAATCAAAAACACATAATACCGGCATGACCAGCCACATTTACTCAAGAGACTGTGAAACGATTGTTGAAATGAAAATTTCCATTCTCGCTCAAATAACACCATTAAGCGAAACAGTGAAAAAAGATTGTTACAAATTAAAATGCTGAACTGGAACAACAGAAAATAAGGAACAGAGATCAGATAAGGAACACGCAAGAGGTTCAGACTGCCTCCATAAAAGAAAGAAAGAATATATCAGTGAAATTAGAACATATGGAAAATGTGATTAGGAACAGAAATCTGAGACTCATCAATTTTCCAAAACTATCAATGATATCTCCTCGACATACCTTTAAAAGGTATCTTTGGGAAGCAATAGGTATAGAAGACGCAATGATGCCTCCAATATCAAACATATTTTATCTTCCAAAATTTAAAAGACCTTCGGATCAAGATGGAGAGATAACAACTTTGGTTTCAGCTGATGAACAAGCATTGGACATCTCTGCTGTTTTGGAAACTTCAGACACTGAATTAGCAATACCTGCAACTTTGGTAATTACCTTAATATTAGAGTCAGACAGAAAATGTCTATTGAAACAATGTCTTAAGAAAAGAAATGCATTTTTTTTTTTGGGATGTAATGTCAGGGTTTTCCCCAATGTTGCAAGGGAAAGACAGGAGAAAGGCTTTTCTCCTCATGAGACCTCAAGTAGTACAACTGGGGGGGGGGGGGGTGTTCTAAAATATCCCTGTAAATGCCTCATCAAGTATGGAGGCAATTCCTATGTTTTCTTTGACCCCCACAGCTGTCTCAGTTCCTAGCTGGGAAAATAACCTCCAGCCCCACCGAGCCCAGAGTTAGCGCATAGTTCCTGATGTATTTGGTCTCTTCCAACAGAGCGGTCTTTAATTACCTAGATTTGTGTTGTTTAACAATTACCTTAGGTTGTGTAACTCCGACCCCCTCACATGAGGGCTTGTTTGAGAGTAGAAGCATTATTATGTTTGTGAAACGATGTTTTTCTTAAGTTATTATGTGATATTTGCTTTTTCTCTGTATTTTCCATCAAGATTTTTGTCTTGTTTTGAAATATATGTAAAATTGCATAAAGAAATAATAAAATCAAAAAAATTCAAAACACAATAAAAAAAAAATTCTGGATAAATAAAAGAAGAAAAAGAGAGGTTTTTATGGCCTATGATTGTAACTACTGGTTCTTTAAAATCTGATGGCAACAGTTCAGTTGGTACCAGTGCTGAGGTCTTTTCCTCTCTGATACAACGTATTCACATTAAGGATACTTTGTAATTAAACACCAGCAACATTCAATTGTTGCACCAGCTAGTTATTTTTTCATGTCAAAAATAACAAAATAAGAAATAAAAAGGCCATATGGCAAATCCCCTAACTCACTCACAAAATGGTATGAATGACCCTGTCAAGCCATGATACCCAAACCACCCAAATCTCTTTTAAGACTGGCATTGTAGACTGGATCCCCTATCCTAGATTTTGCAAACCAAGATGATCAATCTGCTCTCCCCACCCATCCGCTGTGATGATTCATGGCACCAGTCATCCCCATCCCTCCCGATACCATAATCTTCCTTCCGGGAGCAAAAGCCTCGCTGCCCTACCCCCAGCACCTCCAGCCCTGCTCTAATATTGTCATAAGAGTGGAATGCAAAGTGTAATAAATTCTGAATTCTCAGAGCAGGGCTGGAGGCTCAGGGAATGGGGCAATGGGTTCCTTATTCCCGGCAGGGAATATTAAGGTATCTGGGGGGATGGAAATGGTAAAAGGGAATGGGTGGGGCTGGTATCAGAGATCATCACTGTGGGTAGGTGGCAGGCTGATCATCATAACTTGCAAAAAAAGGGGCAAGGGGCCTGGACTACAATGTTAGGGACTTGTACAGTCTTAAAAGAGGTTTTAGGGTTGCAGGTAGAATTGCTCGACAGGACTATGGGCAGCGAAAAGGCCCTTACCTTTTTGCTGTCTGTGGCGTTGGCACAGAGTCGGCCCCGGTGACGCCCCGACTCTCCTCTTCCGGGGCTGACTCCGCCCCAACCCCGCCCCTATCCTGGTATCGCACGCAATAAGGGACTTTTCGCATGCAAAACGTCCCTTATCGCTTGCGAGCCGCTTAGAAAATGAGGCCCTATATCTGCTACTTTAAGAAGCAGGGAAGGGATTTGGGCAATGTTCTCTCAACCTAGCTTGATGGACTCTCTACCTGGGTAACAACAAGCTAGGTTGAGAGAACATTGCCCAAATCTCATCTTTGGGTGAGTTTCCTCACTCCGTAGGTCATCAAATCTTCACAAGAGACCACTGTTCTGTTCGTACGTTTCACGTTGAATGTGAAAGTGGCCCCTAACTCCCTACACTAATACTTAAACCTTACCTCAAGTTACTAGGTGGGCCTCCCATAGGGATACAAATACCTGTCTAGGGAGGGGACACTATGGCAAGGTGCTCTCTCTCTCTCTCTCTCTCTCCCCCTCCAATAAACCTTCACAATATAATGAAAGAGGTATAGTTATTGGCTGCATTAGGAGCCACACTAACAGTGCAGCTGTTCATGGCACACAATAATCCTCCCTACTTTAAAAAATTTGCATTCACAAACCACAGTTTGCAGGAATTATCACATGCAGTAACTCCTTGGAAAATGAGGCCCTATATTTGTCTCCAATTTTTATTTATTAATTTTTCAAAATTATTACAAAGTAATAATTAACTTTGCAAAATGAAATATTAATGTTTTGAATATACAAATAAGAAATAAACATATTTGTTCAAAAACTAAACATCATAGAGACAATTCCAAGAGAACAAAAATTGTAAGGGAGGAGATTTTTTTTTTTGAAAACTTATAATAGAATAATTTGGATATTAATGAAAGTTTCAACAATTAATTACTTATACCTCCATCTTTAATAGATATCTGCATCCTAGCATTCAAAAAATCTTGCAATTGAGATACCTCAAAGAAAATAAAAACATTTCCCTGTTGTTTTATTACACATTTACATGGGTATTTTACAACATAGTTGCCCCCAGTGCCATGACGCTTGGCTTTGAAGAAAGAAAAGCTTTGCGTCTAATCTGAGTACTTCTGGCAAGGTCAGGATATACCCTGACCTTACCACCTAAGAATTCAATACTCATGTTTTTAAAATATGCCTGCATAACCAGATTCATTTCCTATTGGGTCTGAAATGTTACTAATAAAGTAATCCGATCCAAAATCTCATCTTGTGTTTCTTCCAAATATTGGGTTAAATTCTGGAAATCTATAGATTGCTTAGATTCAGTATTTTTTACTTCATTTTGTTTATAAGGTAATTGTTTTCTTTATAACAGGACTTTTTTCAGAGAAAATGTTTAATTTTTTTTCAAATATTTTTTAAAAGTTGTCAATAAATTTTCCTCTGTTAATTTAGGGCAATTTAATAATCTAATATTCAAATGTTTTACTGTATTTTCTAAGTATTCTATTGTCCTCAAAGTACCAGATTTTTCATGAGTAATAGTAGTGGTTAGTTCTTTTAAACCTCTAACTTCCCCTTCCCAAGAGATAATCTGTATGCACTGATCCGAAAGGATCCGTTGATGGTCTTGAGTAACAGAGTCCAATTTATTAGACACATGCTGTAATAACTTTGATTGTTGTTGAAGGTTATATGCCAATCTTTTCATTAGATCTGCCAAAGAGTCTACTGTTACAGCTGATTTTTCTCCAATCCCCACTAGGATGCTGTTTCCTTCATCCAGATTTTATTTAAAATCTGGAGTCGAAGACCTAGCTTTCTCCAAACTACCCCCAATGTTCCCAGCATGCTGGGGTAATGGAGCGAGAATTTCTCCTCCTACTCCAGCAACATTTGAAGGGGTTTGTGGGGAAGCTATTATCAGCTGGTGAGGTAGGGGTGGGCTTAGTGATATTTCCCCTGGTGAAACTTGTTTTCCTCCCACATTCCCACCTATGGGATTTGCCAAGCCTTGAGTTGATGTTGAAACAGCATACTCAGGTATAAGTCTTTGTTGTAGTGAAGGTGATTGTTCTGCTGGGTATACTCTCACCTTGGCTTTACGTTTATGAAGCATATTATACTAAAGAGATTAAATATACAAAGAATATATCCAGAGATACCCTTCCACTTTACCAAACCTAAGATTTGCATCTTGGTGGGACAGCTATCAAAAGAAATAACAATTTAAGTGGAAATATTAAAATCTATTAGCCTTCACAAACTAACCCAAACTAATCTGGGCTAAGCCGGGCAAAGCCATGCGTGCCCCTTAGGCACGTGCGGCTTTGGCGGTGGTGACATGCCGCTCAGTGCCGGTCTTAGAGGCACTCTCTAACCTCTCCCACTGACGTCAGGGTCCAGATGGTAATTCAGTGAGAACAAACTCACCCAATGAGGAAACCCAGTCCTTCAAGCTGGCTCTGAAGTTCTTTTTTTTTTTCAAGTAATTAGCTGTCCAAATTATATTTGAATTTTGTTCATGTTTAATTGTACATCATTCTGTAGCTTTACTTTTAGAGGCAGTTTTTAAACATGTAAATAAAATAAATAATACAATTAAACAAACAAATATATATACTCCCCAACACCTTTGGACATCTTGGGATTTTGTTGCTCCTGCTATTCAGTCTAGTCCTACTCTCATGCATCTCTCTTATTCTCCAAACAAATCTCAAATTGGGATTTTTCTAATCATTACTAATGAAATTGCTGGATATAGACTTCATCAGAAGGGCAAAGTAATGCCAATGCATCAAGATTATGTCAACATGGTGATGTATGAAGGCTTTGATTCAGGACTTTGGTTCACTCAGCTTATCCCAGAAGCCTTTGCTCTTCTGATTTAACTGAACCTGCTGGCATGCAATGAACCTAAGCTGACCTGTGTGTGAATGGCTACTGAGAGCCATCTGGAATGAATTCAGACCTAACCAGATATGATGAAAGGTCATGAGGTTATTGATGGCAGATGGCTGAGCCACATTCCAAGCTTTGTTCTCACAGATTCCTATCTCGACTGAAAGAGGCCAGGTAAACTGAAGATCCCCTGAGGTCAAGACTGATCAAAGGCCTGGAACCAGCGACAGAACACAAACCTACTACAATGACTGATATATTGACAGGACGAACTAACAGAAGATTGACAGTACTCAATAGACACATGGGCCCTTCTAAGGCCTGATTGGATCTTAAGGTGGGAGGTGGTATCAGGGAAGCATAGATACAGTTTGCCTGATTGGATAGGACACAAGTGGTACCTGATACTTTATACAGTCTCTGGATGGTTTTTATCTATAAGAACTTAGCCCTGACTAACAAATACTGAGACAAGCTGAAGTGCTTTTCCCTTTGTTGAAAGCCTGGCAGTATCTCCCAAGGATATGAAATATTAAATTTATATTTGCTCTAACTAAATTCTGTGACATATCCTTGTGTCCAAATATCTGCAGATTGTGACCCTATTGTGTCTGGCGGATATGGACCCCTTACCTGTCCGCTTTCTCTTCCCTCCTTTGTCTGTATTTCTATTCTAAAATGGGAGGGGGAGGTTCTACTCCATTAAAAACCATGATGGAACACTTTAGTGAAGTGTTTGATAAGCATAAATGCACAAAAGCAGGAATGATTCAGCGATGTGCATATAAGTGGCCAAGTTTAGGAGAATCCGTGAACTGGCCTTCGATAGGGACTTTTGATTTTCAGATAGCCACAAAAGTTCAGAATATAGTAATTGTAGAAGGAAATCCAGGATGTCCAGAAGATATACCATATATCGATGCCTGGATTACAGTTATTCTTGATCCACCGTCATGGGCTAAAAAGTTAGTGGAGGGAGCCGCCCTAACAATGATGGTGCAGATACAAAAACCGAAAGACCGGAAATCCTCAAACCGGAAGAGAAAGGAAGAGACGGCCATCTTAGTTATGAAAGAAAATCCCGCTGAGGCGGCGGCCATCTTTGTAGCAAAAGGAAGCAAGGGAAATCAAGTAAAAGTTTGGTTGGGTTTTTTATTTTGATAGGAGCTTAGGTATACAGATCCGAAAGGAGAAATAGATTGAAACAACAAAATAAAACAGGGAAATCCCTCACATATAATTGCAGGTCTTGGCTAATGCATATGAATGAGTGCCCAAGGTTGGGCACAGTAGGGAATTAATTGCTCTCTGGTATAACAAAGTCCATTCTTTTATTTGGAAGACTTTCAGACTCCCACTGTTATTTACAGTATTTACAGGATTTGGTAGTATGAACTCCATGGAGCATATGAGTATAGGAAGGAAATAAAATAAATTCTAATTAAGTACAAAGTTGTCTGTTTCAGGTTTCTCTTTTTTAGGATTTGAGTTAGGAGTTCATAGTACAGAAAAAAAAAGGGAGGTTTTAGATTTGTACATAGAAGTAGCTCTTATTACAGGGGACAGCGCCTCCTAGAGGTGGAAGGCTATAGACAGGAAAGTAGCTTTATAATTGCTTTTTGCTAAAGTAAGGTATAACAGAATGCTGAATTTTAAGGAAACTGTAATGTCACTTTTAGATTTAATTTTAATCAGTATATTAACTGTCATATGTTAGATTTCTTTCCAGTGTACGAAGGAACAAAGCACATCTGTCTCTGTCCCATGGGAGATGATGGTTACAGTTTTTTCCAGTGTGATTTTTTCCAGTTTGCTTCCTTTTCATTTTTTCAATAGATCTATTTTAATTTTTATCCTGATTTTGTTTTCTTTTGTGGATCGATCCAATTCTTTTAAATCTTTTTAAAGTATTTTTTATTTTTAATTTTTGAGCTCAAAAGTTTGTCAATTGTCTGTTATGTGTTAAATGTGTGATACTGGGAATGAAGAATGAATGAATGCATGCATTATGTAGTCAGTTCTGTGAAATATATGTTTTTATGTATTGTCTGAATATTTAAGTTGTTGACACAATGTGGAATTTCCTTATTGATTAATTTGATCAATTTGATTCCTTCTGCATTTATGTAGGTTTTAATACATTCCATATGTATCCCACATAGTAAGGAGCTACAAGATTCTGCTCTGCCATCAGTATTGAATCCTACTAAAAGAACTATACATACACTGACTGCAGAAATTATCCTTTGCCACAAACAACATATATTAAATGGACTGAAATGCTTACAATTTATACCTGATCTTTGCTTTTTTCTTTGTTATGTGGGAGTGACTTTATGCAGAATATAGGTTCTTTTGTTCTCTGCCAGTACTTAGGTGTTCAAGTCTAGTCTTAGAATTTCTAATACTTATATGTGTTTCTATGCTGAATCAGCTAAATGAATATGTACTATGTTTTTTTCTTTATCTTTACCTATGAAGGCTGCTTTGATCACGTAGAAGGTGGTATGTCTCAGTGTGATTCAAATATGATAATTCATGGTTCAAGAGGGATATATATATATATATATATATATATATATATATATATATATATATATATATATATTTCTCTTCCACACCAACATATGTTAAATACATACTGGTCTATTTGCTATAAGCTATTTCTATTCTTTTGTTCTGCAGCTTGCACTTATGGTAACCGCTTTGCTGATCTTTAATATCTCAAAATCCTATTTCTTTTTACTCTGATTTCTTTTTGAATATCTCTTTTCTATAACACTATTAGATTTTACCTAAAGTCTGTTTACTCCCTCTCACAAATATTTCTTGGTAGTGTGGCCTTTGATGCTTATTATGAGATTGTTCTCCTTGAAACAAATACACTCCTTATACATGATGAGCACTGTCATAGGGATCTGCAACTATTCTATTATTATATCTTTTTACATACTAACTGCTTATTGTTCTTTTCTCCTTATCTTGGCCCCAGCACTATAAACACTGCCTATGAGTTAAAACATTTTTCTCATCCTGCTAGTCTGTTTTCTTCTTTGTCCACTATAATGGACTCTGCCTTTCATTACTTTCTCTGTACTCTCTAAGAATGATTTCTTCCTTCTGTCAGTGTTAGTTTTTTACATTGTTCTTCTGATACATATGTAATGTAAACTGAAGCTTGAGACTAATGTTATGATAATTTAGTTGTATTTGTAGTTCAACTACAGAGCTGACTGACTTTTATTGTAACTTCAGCCTTAATGCTGCCTTTTGCTATCAGAAGACTGTTTGACTCTGTAAGTATCACGTACCTAATTTAGGGATCTAGAGGGACACATGCTTGACACACACCCAACACAAACCAAAGGTTAGTGGCTAGAACACACACCTATAGGCCTTGCCCTAGACTGTCTGCTGTCATCGGTGCTGCTGCTTTGGTGTGCCATTATTGACATTTGACGTGGCACAAGAGGGAAATGATGTATGAAGGCTTTGGTTCAGGACTTTGGTTCACTCAGCTTATCCCAGAAGCCTTTGCTCTTCTGATTTAACTGAACCTGCTGGCATGCAATGAACCTAAGCTGACCTGTGTGTGAATGGCTACTGAGAGCCATCTGGAATGAATTCAGACCTAACCAGATATGATGAAAGGTCATGAGGTTATCGATGGCAGATGGCTGAGCCACATTCCAAGCTTTGTTCTCACAGATTCCTATCCGACTGAAAGAGGCCAGGTAAACTGAAGATCCCCTGAGGTCAAGACTGATCAAAGGCCTGGAACCAATGACAGAACACAGACCTACTACAATGATTGATATATTGACAGGACGAACTAACAGAAGATTGACAGTACTCAATAGACACGTGGGCCCTTCTAAGGCCTAATTGGATCTTAAGGTGGGAGGTGGTATCAGGGAAGCATAGATACAGTTTGCCTGATTGGATAGGACACAAGTGGTACCTGATACTTTATACAGTCTCTGGATGGTTTTGATCTATAAGAACTTAGCCCTGACTAACAAATGCTGAGACAAGCTGAAGTGCTTTTCCCTTTGTTGAAAGCCTGGCAGTATCTCCCAAGGATATGAAATATTAAATTTATATTTGCTCTAACTAAATTCTGTGTCATATCCTTGTGTCCAAATATCTGCAGATAAGCGCCGTTGTACAAAGTCAGGTAATATATGTACAATGGCAACAAAAGTGCCATGAAGAGCCCAAACATCTCAATGGGGCAAAACAGTATCAGCAATGGCAGAAGTGCTCCAAGGCACCATCAGAGGAGCAAAACAGCAGCAAGACTGTCCAGATCATCCCAAGGGTGCAAAATGGGGCAAAGGGTGGTGCCGACACCAGTGACTTGAATCTCCCAAGGCTGTATTAGAGGAACATAATGGCACCTAATGTGGCATGAATAGTTCAAAGCAACATGAAGGAAAAAGAAGGCATCTAAACTGGCAGAAAACCCCCAAGGCAGTGAGAGAGAATGAAAGCAACTGAAGAAGCCTGAAGACCCCAAAACATGCAAAGAAGCCACACAGAGTGATAAAAAAAAAACCCCCAAGAATTGAAATAAGCAAAGGTCACCAAACAAATTGATAGAAAGTCCTAGGCATTGAAAAAAACAGATAAAATCCCTGGACTATGCCTGTTGTCATTTGCAAAGGAGCTGGCTGATCAGGCTAATGAATGCAAAACAGCTAATGCATAGGTAATCCAATACAAATAAAACAATGCTGCTTGGCAAAATTCTTGCCAACCATGTTATTTTAACATTTTTTAAGGAACTGATCCTGGGGTCATTTGGACACTATCGCACATACTGATTTCCCTGGGATGCTACTTTAAAAAGGACCCTGGTGGTTATGAGGCAGCCTAGGGCACCCCTAGGCTCTGGGCTAGTCAATGTAATATTTGAAAATGATGCTGACCAGAACTTTGCTTTTATCATGTGATTTCCATACCTAGGGGGTACCCGGGCTACCACTAGAACACAAGAGTAAAGGTAAGAGGGGTTGGGGGGGGGGCAGAGGAGTCTCACTAGACTCCAGGGAGTTATTTTGACTTAAGGGGTTTTGGAGCTCATAGATATGGGGGAGAGCCAAAGGGGTAGTATGCTATAAGAGGGGGAAAACCCAAGAGAGCTTTAAACAGGGAAAAGGGTTTTTCTTAAAGTGGAGGGGTTTAGCAGGGGACAGGATGTCATACTTTTTAAAATTTATTTAGGGCTACCTCAGCAGGAGGCAGGGGGTGGGCAGGGGGCCTGGCCAGACCCCCAGAGGGGTATTTTATACTATATTGGGGGAGGGGCATTTTGGTCTGCTGCTGGCCCTTTAAAACCATGGCAGACCCAAGCAAAGGAGGCCACTATTGTGTGATATGTCCCTTAGCTCTGTAATATTTTTTCTCACAGAATTCATCCATGAGAAAACATGTCTTAGACATACCACAGGGAGAAACCAAATTTCATAGGAAATCCTTCCACATTATGTAATCCCTCTTGTGATAAAATAATATGGCGTAGTAAATAGATCCCTGAGTCTTCTATTTTAGTAGCTCCATTTTCATGTATAAAACTAGGTTTTATAAATGCAATAAGCTTTGAAAATAATAACAATAATAATAATATTTATCATTCCATTAATGTATTTATTGCATTTCATTTGAATCCCAATGCAATTTGCATTCGTTCCTATATGATCACCATTACTTGTAGTCTGAAGTTAAATTTCAAGACAACTATTGAAAGACAAAAGATGTCAATTACATTTCATGCCCAAGAGGAAAAGAAAGTGTCAGTGATTAGAACAGAATGTGATGGGGAGACTCACTAGGACAAAGGACCCACAAAGAGAATCTGTGGCAGTTTGGGATTAGAATTGAGGCACAGGGAAATATATTGTGACTCTTCTGAGATCACACACACACACTGAGGCAGATCTGGGATTATAACGCGAATGATCTCTTAGTTTCTGGTTCACTTCTTTAACAACAGAGCTCAAATCATATTATTTTATATTATTTTAAGACACGTCTTTAAATATTTGCAAATTAATTAATTAAATACTTTCTATTTATTGAAAAATGCTGTGATCACAGATGTGATAATAATCATATCAGTGCTCAATGCATCAGTTCACCTATGGTTGAGGAGAATGGGATCCTTCCTAAAATGTTCAAAATGATCAGAAGGAACTAAAAGCTTTCTTTTCTTTCTTTCTGTAACTCCTCCTTCTCACCCTCCTCACTCTAGGAAGATGAAGAGGACATCCTGATAACCAGGATATTGTCTCTGGTGTCCCTTCAAACAAGCTCTTTCCTATCTACTAGGTTCTATAGATCCTCTGCTATAATGGTGTTGACCTGTATTCTGCCCAAACTCAAGCCAACATGGCTAATCTATGACATTTAGGCCTCAAAAGAAACCATCACTGACCCTGAATCAAAAGATTTACTTGCTAATTAGAGATGTGATTCGGTAAAAATTTTGTGTCAGGCTTCGTTTTGGGGGGTGTGTGTCCCCCCCCCCCATGGGAATTTCATTTTTCCTGTGGTTCTTTCTTTTTTTTTTCAGGGGCCCCAATTTTCGGGTTAGTGCGCATTATCGGGAGTTAGTGCACGCTAACTCCCATTAGTGCACGCTAACTCCCAATAATGCACACTAACCTGGCAGATTTAGTGCGCATTAATTGGAGTTAGCACGCACACTAACTCAACAATTAATTTTTTCCAAAATTTTAGAAAAAATTCAATCATTTTTCGATTCTCCCGGACGATTCCGAATTAGGCAATTTCATTGACATTGCATAATTCAGGAAAAACAATTGCACATCCCTATTGCTAATGCTTACAAAATATATAGGAAAACCTTTAAGACAGTAAACAATTCTAAAGAAAGAGGAAGTAAAATTGATGCATCACAGAAAGCATATAAGGTGATCAGAGCTGTCCCTTGTTAAAGAATTGTTTATCCTGATGTTTGGAGCAAATTGATTCCTTAGGTCCTTCCTACATCAATAAGGAATATATATGAAAAATGATTATTCCTAATTGTCTAATTATTGTAATCATTACTTACTGTCATATCATTGCTATTGCTTTCTGATACTGTTTTCTGAATTATAACTAAGCTACATAATAAATAGGGATGTGCATTTGTTTAAAAGGAATGGCTGATCTGTGATAATATGCTGTATTTGTTTGATTTGTTTGCCCCCCAAAATGAATGAGCAAGTCCCACAAATAAAACATATGTGATTTGTTTCAAAGAAAGGGAATGTATTAGAGGGAAGCATTTTTCTAAAGCAACAAATCACTGCTCTTTCTATTCTTCTTATAGTATTCCAAGATTGTCACAGCTTGCATTTGTATCTCTCTCTCATGGAGGATAAATAGTGCTTTGCTGTTGTATGGGAATTCTGTATTTTACTGCAGTCTTCTGTAGGCAACAGTGCTTTTGTTCAACAGTTGAAACATTCCATCTTTTCTAATCTTTTTAACTATTGTCACACTGTGTTAGTTTGCACAGAGTGATATATATATCTCACTGTCACTGCCACTGACCTAGAAGGTTAGTCTTTTTCATCCCCTTTCCCCTTTGGGAAGGTGGGCTTCCGCCTGTCAGTGGCTGTGTTTGTAGTGATTTATTACATTTTAAACCTGTTGCTATGTGAAACATAGCAGTACCAGCACTACTAGCTGTGCTACAGTACCTAGGATAGAGAGGTTGTTTTAACCCTCTGTGTCTGGGTCTGAATGGACTGTGTATAAGAGTCAGTGAATCCACAAAGAGAGCTGTCTGTGCCAGTCACCACCACAGGTATAGCCAGCCACTTTGTGGATTAATTTATTTTGTTACTGCATTTATTACTAGTGCACGGCTATGTTACACACATATTTAGAGCATTATACCATTATTTGCTTTGTGTGTGCGTGTGTGTGTGTGTGTGTGTGTGAGTGTGTGAATGTGTGTGTGTGTGTGTGTGGGTGCACATGCATGCAGTGCACTAGTCAGCAAAGCATAATACTAAAATAGCTCTATTGTAGTTTATTCTCTCTGGGGCTGATGCAATATCCTAATGTTCTCATAGCCACCTCTCATTTATTTATTTATTTTTAATTTTTCTATACCGAAGTTCCTGTAAGAATACAAATCACACCGGTTTACATAATAACAACAAAATTCACTTAGGAGCGTTACATAGAACAAAGAAGGCATAAAAAATATGAAATGAATTATAACTTAACATATCATAAACTGTAACTTGCCCTATCGTATCAATTAACTTCTCGTAAATATATGTCTCGGTGGAAAGCTTTGGAGAGGTGGCTAAGATACATGGTGGGAGTGAATTTCGGTAGAAAGAGAGGAGGAATTAACAGTCTGAGGTTGCAAGAATTAGGAGACTCTCATGGGCATCTGATATAATATTTAAATGAGCTGGTGCAGTAAAAAGGACATGCTATGGACAAATTGAGTATCCCTAGGGCTCAAAAACATTGAGCACCCAAGAAAGGTGGCTGTGCACCCACAACTAGGGATGTGAATCGTTTTTCTGACGATTAAAAATATCGGAAGATATTTTCAAACTCATCAGAATTCAGGGGGCCCTCGAAATCGATAGGAAAACCCCACACAATTTTTCGTTGGATTCTCTTATTGTTTTGGGGGTGTGTGAAGAAAGGGCACTTAAAAATAAACCACAAACCCACCCCGACCCTTTACATTTAATTCTTTTGCATCCCCCACCCTCCCGACCACCCAAAATGGCCCCTGTCACATAGTAGGAGCAATGGATGGCCCTTGTGACAGGGGCAAACAAATCTCCATCCAATGCTCCTACCATGTGACAGGGGCCGGCCAATGGCACGGATACCCTGTCACATGCTAAGGGCAAAGGGCCATCGGCGCCATTTTGATTAGTGGCAGCCGACGGCCTGAGAGCGGGAGATTGCTCCCAGGACCCCCGCTGGACCACCAGGTACTTTAAACATTTTTTTGGGGGGGATGTGAAAGAATTAAATTTAAAGGGTCGGGGTGGTTTTTTTTTTTCGGCATGACACAGCCGATTAAAATGGGTAAGAATCACGGGAACGAAGATTTCCCACGGTTTTTACCTGAACTCGATACCGGAAACGAGTCGGTACTGATTCACATCCCTACCCACAACAGCATTAGATGCCCAGACCAGCACCAGCAGCTGACCTGAATAAATGTTCTACCCCTCCCCCGGGTCTGGCCTAATGGGCCAGACGGTCTGGGTTGGACCTCTGGGTCCTGTACCTGAAATGGCGGATTCTATGGTCCATGTTGAAAAACAGCCCTTGCTAGACCCCGTATCCTTCTTCTGACCAGGAACTCCTGCCGGAGACGCTCTTCTGGCAGTGCTGTTTCTGATTGGTCCTTTCACTGACTATGGAGGAACCACACTTTATATGTTGTAACTATTGAGCGAAGGACATCAGCCAAGAGAATCAACAGGGCTGCAAGTAATTCTGGAATGGAGCATCACCTGAAGAAGCAGCATCCCCTTCAATATGCACCTGGGGATAGTAGTAGCGGTAGTCATTGGGCCCTTTCTGCAAGACAGAGGACACTAATATTTGAAAAGGGGACAAATGTTCCTCAAGCTGCTTTCAAGACTTAAGCTCCTTCTACCAGCCAGGTGGCATTTCAGAAGCAGCAGTCCCCAGCTATATCTAAGAAGTGACAGCCCACAATGGAGGAAATGGAGTGATGTTTTGTGACACTGTCATGGGGAAAGAGGCAGGCTGCATTTCAAGTGGAGACTAGGACTATTGGTGAGATGATCAATTTAGATGAGCAGCCGCTGCAGGTCATGGAGAACGTGGGTCTCAGGTGTTTGCTGCAGCTCTTAGTGCCAAACTTAAAATTGCCCTCCAGGACCATTTTCAGTAGAAAATTCACCCCCCAGTTTGTAGAAGCATTAACGTAGTCATCTGCAGGCACTGTTGGTGAAGGTACAGGGGAGCAGTGTGCATTTCACAAGCATCATCCGGACATCCACAAATGCCTCCCACTCCTTTCTCTCTTTGATGGCACACTGGTGGGACCCGGCCAAGGTTGGGGCAGGCAGCAGCTCCACAGGGGCTGGAGCAATAGGATGCAGGTGGGCTTTACTGCACACTTACCTGGTGGATGTTGCTATACCTCTGCCATTATTTTAGCAGCTATTAGACAAATGCTGGAGGCTGGCAGCTGGATCAGAGAGCCAGAAGTCTTAACGCAGGTTTCTTTGTCACCAACAATATCTCTAACATGGTAAAGGCAGTATCCAACAGGGGATATCAGGGTGTGCGATGCTTTGCTCATACCCTTCACCTAGCAGTGAAAGAGGCCCTGGGACTCGGGTCCATGGACACAGTGCATGTATACCTGCATGGTCTACTAGAGAAGTGTAGAAAAATATCTGGGCACTTCCACTGAAGAGTGAAAGTGGGGCACTTTCTCCATGAAAAGCAGGAGGAATTAGCGATGCCTCACAAGTGTCTCATTATAGATGATCTGTTTTGGGAAATGGAGATAGATTTGCAGCTCCCTTAAGGGCATCGTGATTGGTCAGTGAAGAGAAAGCTTTGAAAATCATGATGTCCTTTAAGGATACCACAGAGGAACTGAATGCCCCAAGTGTCACCTTGGGAGATGTCATCCCTATAGCAAACATCCTGTTAGAAAAGTTGAAGGGCTTTCACCAGGAAGAGGGAGTGAGAGCTGAGGAGCTGTGCTGTTTGATGTCCTTGGAAGAGCAGGAGGCAGAGAGACTGGGACCTCTGACCAGAAACCCACATGCCTGCTCAGTACATTATGTGATCCATGTGTGAAAGGGAGCCTCACACTGCAGGCCAGCAATCGGACACATATGAAGAGCATGCAGACAGAGGGATCTGTCAACAAGAGAGCCAGAGGGTGAGGCAGAGGAGGGATGCAGCACAAGAGGAAACACCATCATTGCTCAGACAACAGTGTAAGTTAGAGCAATATCCTGTTATAGCCACCTAGCACTCTCTTCTGCACAGGAAAATGGAAACAATCCTTACTTCTGTCCCAGGTGAATTCAAAAGCAGCTAAGAATAAAGACACATGTCTGATACCAGTAAAGGAGATGGCAGCTTGAATCTCAGTGATACGCTATCTCGCAAAGACCATCGAAGGACATGGAGATATATGTGCTGCCATATTGGGCCCACAGGTTCAGCATCTGGCCAGACCTAGCAGAGTGGCTCAGTGCTAACTCTCTTGCCCACAAACAAGTGCCCCCAGTGAAAAGGTATTTTCCATGACAGGAGACATCATAAGTCCTCATATCCACTGGCTGACAGCATCGTTTATAGAGAAACTAGTGCTCCTTAACATTAATCTGCCTTTGCTTGGCTTTCCAGGTTTGCCATGTGAGTGGCAAGATGAATGAAAGAAACTTAATGTTCTGTGGTTGGGCTGCTCTGCCTGTCTTCCTGGCATGCCAGCAGCATCTAGTGACTGTGACCGATTGACTGCATTTGAATGCTGTGACTGTTTGCAAAATACCCCCACTGAGGCTTGACTCTACTGACTTCCTCTGTCTGCTTCTCCTCTGCTTGGGTGAAGCAGGCAGAGAAGTCAGTGGTGGTGTTTGCCATTTTCAGTTCATAAACACTGTGGCCTGACATTTAAAATTATGGCAAGCCATTTCCAAACCCTAACCACTGTGGCAACATTTACAGCTGCGGCATGCCATGTTCCATCCATTACCACTGATGCCTAGCACTTACAGCTACGGTATGACATTTTCAAACCATAAACAATGTGACTTGTCACATACGGCTACAAAATGCTATGTTCTAGCCATTACTACTGAGAGGGAGCAATTTTAGATCTAATTCTCAGTGGAGCACAGGACTTGGTGAGAGAGGTACCGGTGGTGGGACTGCTTGGCAATAGTGATCATAATAAAAAAAGCTTTAAAAAAAGTTTAAAAACATGGCTTTTCAAAAAAACATGAATGGGGAACAAGAAGTTTAAAGGAATAAGCGAATGAACATCTACACAAAGCTAAAGTCACCCCATTAGCATAATTGTATATCCATCATTATAGATTAATTTAAGAAACATGCAGTTTAAAGTTCAATTATTGTATGATTTCCTATTAATCATATAAAAGACAAGATCCAGATCTCACATTATATACCTTAGATTATGAAATTGTTACCGTAAATGTTTTGGCACTTTGGTAGTATGAATTTAATCAAATACATATATGCGTGCCGCCCTGTAAACCGTTGTGATGGTGCACTACTAAACGACGGTATAGAAAAGATTTTAAATAAATAAATAAATAAATAATAAATTTGAATTAATGATTGGAAGAGGAACAGTATGCAAATCCATGGCTCTTGTGCTAAACTTTCAAAAGGGAAACTTTGAGAAAATGAGAAAAATTGTTAGAAAAAAGAGCAGCTACAAAAGTAAAAAATGTGCAAGAGGTGTGGTCATTGTTAAAAAATACCATTCTAGAAGCACAGTTCAGATGTATTCCTCACATTAAGAAAGGTGGAAAGAAGGCAAAATGATTACCGGCATAGTTAAAAGGGGAGGTGAAAGAAGCTATTTTAACCAAAAGATCTTTATTCAAAAATTGGAAGAAGGATCCAACAGAAGAAAATAGGATAATGCATAAATGTTGGCAAGTTAAATGTAAGACATTGATAAGACAGGCTAAGAGAGAATTTGAAAAGAAGTTGGCCGTAGAGGCAAAAACTCACAGTAAAAACATTTTTAAATATATCTGAAGCAGAAAGCCTGTGAGGGAGTCAGTTGGACAGATGATCGAGGGGTTAAAGGGGCACTTAGAGAAGATAAGGCCATCGCAGAAAGATTAAATGATTTCTTTGCTTCGGTGTTTACTGAAGAGGATGTTGGGGAGGTACCCGTACTGGAGAAGGTTTTCATGGGTAATGATTCAGATGGACTGAATCAAATCATGGTGAACCTAGAAGATGTGGTAGATCTGATTGACAAACTGAAGAGTAGTAAATCACCTGGACCAGATGGCATACACCCCAGAGTTGTGAAGGAACTAAAAAATAAAATTTCAGACCTATTAGTAAAAATTTGTAACCTATCATTAAAATCATCCATTGTACCTGAAGACTGGAGGATAGCAAATGTAACCCCAATATTTAAAAAGGGCTCCAGGGGCGATCCGGGAAACTACAGACCAGTTAGCCTGACTTCAGTGCCAGGAAAAATAGTGGAAAGTGTTCTAAACATCAAGATCACAGAACATATAGAAAGACAGGGTTTAATGGAACAAAGCATGGCTTTACCCAAGGCAAGTCTTGCCTCACAAATCTGCTTCACTTTTTTAAAGGAGTTAATAAACATAGGGATAAAGGTGAACCAGTAGATGTAGTATACTTGGATTTTCAGAAGGTGTTTGACAAAGTTCCTCATGAGAGGCTTCTAGGAAAAGTAAAAAGTCATGGGATAGGTGGCGATGTCCTTTCGTGGATTGCAAACTGGCTAAAAGACAGGAAACAGAGAGTAGGATTAAATGGACAATTTTCTCAGTGGAAGGGAGTGGGCAGTGGAGTGCCTCAGGGATCTGTATTGGGACCCTTGCTTTTCAATATATTTATAAATGATCTGGAAAGAAATACGACGAGTGAGATAATCAAATTTGCAGATGATACAAAATTGTTCAGAGTAGTTAAATCACAAGCAGATTGTGATAAATTGCAGGAAGACCTGGTGAGACTGGAAAATTGGGCATCAAAATGGCAGATGAAATTTAATGTGGATAAGTGCAAGGTGATGAATATAGGGAAAAATAACCCATGCTATATTTACACAATGTTAGGTTCCATATTAGGTGCTACAAGCCAAGAAAGAGATCTAGGCGTCATAGTGGATAACACATTGAAATTGTCGGTTCAGTGTGCTGCGGCAGTCAAAAAAGCAAACAGAATGTTGGGAATTATTAGAAAGGGAATGGTGAATAAAATGGAAAATGTCATAATGCCTCTGTATCGCTCCATGGTGAGACCGCACCTTGAATACTGTATACAATTCTGGTCGCCGCATCTCCAAAAAGATATAATTGCGATGGAGAAGGTACAGAGAAGGGGATATGATAGAGGTATTTAAAATCATGAGAGGTCTAGAACGGGTAGATGTGAATTGGTTATTTATTCTTTCGGATAGTAGAAAGACTAGGGGGCACTCCATGAAGTTAGCATGTGGCACATTTAAAACTAATCGTTGAAAGTTCTTTTTTACTCAACGCACAATTAAACTCTGGAATTTGTTGCCAGAGGATGTGGTTAGTGCAGTTAGTGTAGCTGTGTTTAAAAAAGGATTGGATAAGTTCTTGGAGGAGAAGTCCATTACCTGCTATTAATTAAGCTGACTTAGAAAATAGCCACTGCCATTAGCAATGGTAACATGGAATAGACTTAGTTTTTGGGTACTTGCCAGGATCCTATGGCCTGGAATGGACACTGTTGGAAACAGGATGCTGGGCTTGATGGACCCTTGGTCTGATCCAGTATGACATGTTCTTATATTCTTATGACATTTCAATTATAGCTGGGGCATGCCATTTTCAAACTGTAACCAGTGTGGCCTGTCTCTTGGGATTCTTTATGCCACCTTTTCTGCTTCATTCCCCCTTCATGGTCCCTTAGGGTGCTGATGCCACTATTGCTGGGCTGGCATCCTCTTTTTAAACCTTGATGATTTCTTCCTCCTCTTGCTGCTTCTTTGCTTTCCTCATGTTGTATCAGAGAACTCCTGCCAGTCCTGTAAACCTGGTCACCCTCTGTGGAGTCTTAGGCTATAACTTACACCACTTCTGATGCTCTTTTGCCACACTCTAAATACCTTGCAGTTCTTTCCCCCTTCTGATGATTTCTTCTCACAAGTTTCATTTGAATTGATTAAAAAATTCAATATTCTGGAGCCCATAATAGACTATAATACTTCCCCCTTTGGTTTTAATGAAGAACGAATGAAACTAATAAACATAATATTTGTTTTCGTAATGAAACAAATATAGGTCCCAATGAACCAAATTAATGCACCGAGACTAATTTTTTTTCCTTCTGCACATAGAAACATAGAAATGACGGCAGAAGAAGACCAAACGGCCCATCCAGTCTGCCCAGCAAGATTTCACACTCTTTTTATCCCTAATTATAAATCAGCTGCTAATCTGGAATCATTTGGTGGTTATTGTCCCTGCAGGGTGAGCGTGGTGTTTTTTGTGGCCTCGATTCAAGATCCCATAAGCTGAGTTAGTATTCAGTGAGTCTCTCACGGGAGTCTCCTACCTGTCAGTGCTCCTACTGGCAGCCAGTGCACTGATAAACTACACTAACCTGCATCATTTACATAGAAGTGGGAAGATTCAGCCACGATAAGCACATTTTGCATTCCATGAGGAAAATAGATAAACATTTATAAGAGAAAGGACAATAATGTGAGATATGTCAGCTGTTCTTGACCTTACGCTCTTCACTATTGGCACTGCTTGATGTTCCTGCCCCATAATTTTGGAATCTACTAACCAAGAGTTAAGAACAGCACAATGTACAAAATATTTGAAAAAGTAAATGAAAACATTATTCTTAGTACAGGCTTTTACTTAATTTGTTATGCTTTCCATTTTAGATGCTATTTTAATCATTAATTCTACTGGTGACTTTTAGTTATTTGATGCTCTTGTAATTTTATTTCATTTTATCTTCTTTTACTTTTAAGTAATTTATTGTGTATGTTTTTATGGGGAGCTACCTCTGTTTTTTGTACATAGGCAGCATATAAATAAAGAATCATAGAGTCATAGAAGATTCTGCACTCAATGAAAGCTTCTGAATAAAACTGTAAATTGTATCTGATGAGAAAATGTAGCTTACAAAAGGTATTAAAGCCATATGTTCCAGGATTTCTGTATTTTCATCTTATCTATCCAGCAGCATTGCATTCTTTTCACCATTAAAGATCAGGCATGGTGGAAGCAGGTATCCTTAAAGCTTTAAGAAGGGGCTATGGAGATAAAACTATTTTATGCCCTTCTAGGATGAAATATTGAAATTTTCTGTAACTGGAACCGTAATGGCACCTTTTTATAACTTTTTACTCACTCTCAATTTTATTTTAACATTAATATTTGTGCCTTATTGTAAACCGTTGTGATGATATATAACTTAATGACAGTATAGAAACATTTTCAAATAAATAACTATTTTTTTAGGCAATTAATGGAAGTTTTCTGCTCAGTGCCCGAGTTATCCTTAAAATTTCAGAGCAATTGATCTGTGGGGAGAATAAACAGTGGGTCTTTCATTCTGCTCCATTCTAAAGGAATTTCTTATTAGGTACAGAAGATATGAACAATTCTGCTCAAGGTTCAACTTGCACTGATGAATGGTCAGAATTTGGGAGTCATGTTGTTGTTATTAGAGATGTGCATTTTGTTCTCAAAATGAAACCATTTTGTTTTCAGAACTGCAAAGTATTTAAAAGGTCACCCATTGGACCTAAGTCCAGGCCTGAGGGCAGTGTCTCACTTAGGGAATACACTGAGGCCTGACGCAGGGGCCACAGCCTACATGCAAGCATAAAGCCAGGGTTTCAGTCTAGGAGACAAGCCTACCTATCAGAATAAAAAGATATCCTTGTACTTGTCCACCAAATCACTAAGATCCTCACTCAGAATCTCATGTCAATTCTGTATCTTTAAGGAAATCAAAATTACTTGCAACAGATCATTCACAGGAGCATTGTCTACACCCTGGAACTCTTCCAGAAGCTCTACAAGAAATACATGATTACTATTACTTTAGAAAGTAAATAAAAACCTTGCTCTTCTATACATTTTTATTTTACTCTTTATTTCTAACATTCAAAAAATAATTACAAACAGAAAATCTTGAAAATAATGAAGTCATTGGAGCATAGACAATTCTCACATACCACATAGTTACTAAAGGAATAAACTTTAGAAACTGCAATCACATTTCTTAACCACAAAAAAAGAGATTGAAAAGACCACTGGAGCGAGTCTCCAATTATAGGAAAATGAAGAAAAAGAGAAATGAAGACTATAAATAGTACTGATTATTGCTTCCCCAACAAGTTTAAGATACAGGAGTAGATGTCAGGTGAGCAACAATCCTACTATCTAATAACATCATTAACTGATTGGGTTAAAAAAAGGAATATCAGTTGCCTTCTAACTTAATAAGTCATCTCAAGGGAGAACAAAGACAAAATTATCCCCAAGAACAAGAACATTTTCTTTCAACTGGAGAAAAGTCTGTTCTGAGCTTTTCTTGACACATCAGGGAATATCCAGATTTTTTGATCCTAGAACAAGACATTCCTGTCACAAAAAATCCCTGATAATCAGATTTTTCTCCGTTTCTAAATAACAGGAAATCAACAGGTTTGCCTGCTCTTGGATCACATCCTGAGATTGTGCTAGGAAGTCATTCAGATTTAAAGGGCCCGAAGAAACATGTGGCAACTGAAAATCATTATTCACCACTGTTTTTCTCCCTACTTAACAAAAACATCTTGGGCCCACAATTGAAAGCTGCCCAGTAGGTATGGAGAAATCCTCCCAGCCCACCTTTCCACCGCATGGTGCCTCTCTTTATACAACCAAGAGGTGTCTTCTGATGATGTCAGAGCTGCAGCCAGAGAGCAGGCTGATGCCATATTCTGGGCCAAGCAGAAAAAGCCAGCAGCTATGGGGAACTCCTTCCAATACCTCCTATCAAATTATTTTTTTTTAATTTATACTTTTATTCATTTTTACATTGCATATTGGAAAATTGACTTTCAAGTATATTTCATACACAAAAATTGTTAACTTATAGATTCCTAAACAAATTTTCCATTTATCAAATGAAAATAAATTGAAAAGAAGCAAGTAAGGAAATTGGGGCTTGTAAACAACGGTTCAAGAAAAAGAAACAATTTCAACATCATCACTATTAGCTCGTGGATGAGTTCTGTGACCTTTATATGTGCATCAGACCCTAATTAGCTTCTATATTAGGGTTGCCATCCAAAAACGTGCATAGATCTAATGGGTCTAGCAAAACAAATTTATTTTCTTTATAACTCAATACACACTTACATGGGTATTTTACTATAAATCTACCTCCCCTGCTCTCAACCTCAGGTTTCATAGAAATACATTTTCTCCTTCTGTCCTGCGTAAGCCTAGAGAGATCTGGATAAATCTCTCTAGGCTTCAATCTATTTCTCATGAAAAATTTAAATACCATATCTCTGTCAGTTATTAAAGTAAACGATAGAAATAAAGTTCTTCTACTTGTTATTACAGAATCTGATGACATCTCAAAAAATTGTGCTAAATCCAAATCTATATTAGGTTGGTTCTTATTCTTCCTATCAGCACTTTCAGGTAGGCAATAAGTTTTATTAACAACAGGCATTAGACTCCTATCAAATTTTAATGACCAACCAAAAACTCTATATAACCCCTGGGCTGAAATCCTCACTGAGGAATCCACAGGCCACCCTCAGTGTCAAGAAATTAAGATATTCAAACTTCACATACACTTGCCAAAGATTTCCTATCGGGGGGGGGGGGATTGACTTCTCTCCAAGGCTTTGAGCATTGTTGACAGAACCATAGAAAGCTTATGGCCAATATGGCCTCAGCATAGGCACTGTCTACCTAGGAGTATTACTGCTCCTTCACACTGTGGCTGAAGAACTATTTTCCTACCACCCATTATAGCTCTTTCTCTTAAGAACTCTGTGCCGGGGAGAGAAGAAGAACTTTTGTGCCAGTTCCAGGTATCCATTCTCCTCTTAGAGCCCTCCTTAAAAAAAAGTGGGGGGAGAAGGCAAATTTGAATAAATCAGCACCAACACTGCAATCCAGCTTATATGAGGCATGCACCGCCACCATCACCCTCCCTCCAAGGAGCAGGACAGAAAAAGAAATGTTCACAGTGAGGAGCAGAGCAGCTGAAGGGCTGCCGAATGCAATGACATATTTTCACTTACCCTTCAGCAATGAGAAGAAGCAAGGTCGTAGGCCACAAGAAGCAATGACTTCCTCCCCCTTCCTTCCCAGTGAGGGGCAGTGTGACTGAAGGAACTTTAGAAATATCAGACTTATGCCCCCCCCCCCCCCCCCCAAGCCTGGCAGCAGGAGCACAGTGGCAGGGTCATAAGAATCATCAATCTCTCTTCCTCCTCTCACCTCCCACACCACAGTGAGGAGCAACATAGCCATTGGCCTCCAGAAGAAGCATCACAAACCGCACACCCACCCATAGTCATGAGCAGAAGCAACTCTGTTTGGAGGCTAGAACAATCTGTTACCCAGGTAGAGAGTCCATCAAGCTAGGTTGAGAGAACATTGTACAAATCTCATCGTTGTGTGAGTTTCCTCACTCTTTCGGACATCAAATCTTCACAAGCGTGCCCTGTTCTGTTCATACATCTCACTCTGCATGTAAAAGTGGCCCCTAATCCCTACACTACTACCTAAACCTCACCTCGAGTTACTAGGTTGGTCTCCTGTAGAGAATATAAATAGCTAACTACTAGAAGGGTTTTAGAGATAGTCTCTCTCTCTCTCTCTCTCTCTTTTTTTCTCTCTCTCTCTCTCCCCTAAAATGAGTACTTTGCAGGTAGGAAAATGCAACTATGTAGGTTTAAGTGTGAATAGTATACTTTTAGGACTGTTCAGCAATCACTGGTAATTACATCATTAGACTGCTATAACTCTTTTTATTAGGGTCTTTCATACTCTACACTTAGGCCATTACAGATTATATAATATTCTGCTGCACACCTACTTACTGTCATAAACTAAACCACAAATTTTAGAGAGACACCAATTTTAACCAATATATTATTTATTGGAAATACCCACATATATCCCTACATAGACATTTAAAACTAAGCTAGCACATTCACACATTCATACACCAAATAAAAGCAACAAATGTTGTTTGAGATGTTAAATTGAAATTGACATATCTTCTTTTTGTAATAGATACACTTATTAACCTGATTATTCAACAATACAGAGTGTAAACCTTATAAATTATCACATACACAATTGTCAATACATGTCATTTCCCTCAATTACATGTATCATGATCAATTATCACCTTAAGATATCAGTAAATCATCACGCTGTCTATGATGTATCCATATTCATTTAGTCAAGATCATATGTTCACCCATGATCTTGACTAAATGAATGTGGATACATCATAGACAGCGTGATGATTTACTGATATCTTAAGGTGATAATTGATCATGATACATGTAATTGAGGGAAATGACATGTATTGACAATTGTGTATGTGATAATTTATAAGGTTTACACTCTGTATTGTTGAATAATCAGGTTAATAAGTGTATCTATTACAAAAAGAAGATATGTCAATTTCAATTTAACATCTCAAACAACATTTGTTGCTTTTATTTGGTGTATGAATGTGTGAATGTGCTAGCTTAGTTTTAAATGTCTATGTAGGGATATATGTGGGTATTTCCAATAAATAATATATTGGTTAAAATTGGTGTCTCTAAAATTTGTGGTTTAGTTTATGACAGTGAAATAGGGAGTGGTATCTTAAAGATTACCCTTTGTGTTGTAATACCGAGTTGCACACCTACTTACTGGCATAAACTCTTGGGAGCACATTACACCTACCCTTCAACCTTACAATAGCTTCCCATTCAGCTCCCTATTTAATATAAAACTGCATCCCCTATGCACAAACTCATACATCATGTCTCACCACCTTTGATTACCAAAACCTTAAGTTATATATTCTGAGAAGAGCAATGCAGTCGTCATCACAATCCTTGCTAGAAATCCCCTCGCTACACTTGGCAAGACAGTCAATAACACACAAATGTGCCTTTTCTCTTTCCAGCCCTGACCTCAACATTTGTGCACCCTGAATGATTGTGTGTGTGTGTGTATGATTGAAAGAGAGAGCAAACAAGCATGTGTGTGTGTTTGTGTGCATGTTTGAGAGAGTGAACAAGTATGTGTGTGTATGTGTGCGTTTATGACTGAGAAAGATCAAATGAGTATATGTCTGTGTGTGTGTATGATTGAGAGAGATTGCAAACAAGCATGTGTAAGTGTATCATTGATCATAATCCATGACAGTCTCACGGCATCTGGAAATCAAATGTTCCCAAGTATAGAGAGCAAGGGAGGTTTTCTAATCCTTATTAATTTTAAATCTTGGATGTTATTTGAGTCATCTGCTGTTTTGAAATATTTTATGGGCATTTGGAAAAGTTTTTAATATGAGATTTTACCTATTGGATATTTTATTTGTCATCTGTTTTGAAATTTATATTCTTTTTATTAGTATGGATTGACTAATATGACGTTTTATATTCCTGATTTTATTGATTGATGTTTTATGAGACATTTACAAGTACAGGTATATTTCTTAGAACATGCACATATGAGAAAGCCTGTTATAAAATGGCCAAGGATGTGAGTCGGCATATGCGCATATATGTGTGCCTTTGTGGGAGTTTTAAAGTTACCGTCTTTATTAGGGGTGTGTATTCGTTTGCAACACATGGGCAATCCAAAATCTATAGGTCCATATTCGTTGAATTTGTGAGTTCATGAAACGTATCGCGATCCCCCACGGATACAGTGTATCATCCGTTCCCTACATTTGGCGTGCTCGCAGTGATTTCTTAGAAGCCATTTGAAATAGGAGAACGCCATTTGGGTGCATCCAGAGCCAAAAACCAGCCCTTTCCTGTGAGTCATCAGTAACCTCACAGCCCTGTCATAGAGTGGGTCAGACAGGTTGGCAAGGAGTCCAGAATGCAACGTATCAGCGGTAAGCATTTTTGCAATGCAGCCAATCGCGCTCTCACTCAGTGGTCGGTGACGCTTTTGCTGATGACCCAGCCAGCACTATATATACTTAAGCACGCGGCGTGCCATGCACTTTCTTTGCAGGGGTAGTCTGGGGAGGTGATCTGAGGAAGGTGGCTGCACTCAGAGCTAGTCTGAGTTCTCAAATCTGTATTCAATTGCTAGCTAATTTGATAGAAAAAGATATTTGTTCGATTAGGCTGCAGTGCCAGCTACTAGTTGCCCTGTTTTTTTACTCCAATTTTTTTATTGATCAGAGACAGTTTCTGTGCCACAGGGAGAAGCTGCTAGAACTAGCAGTGACATTTTGCTGCTTATTTTACCCTGGGGTCGGTTGCAAGCAGCATTTGGGTGTTGTGGGTGGACAAACTGAATTAAGTAGAGCAAGAGTCTGGTTGTGGTGCAGACAGGCAAGGGGAACTGGGATAGTTAGGGGAGAGAGCTCCTGGAAGTCCCCTGCTGGCATGGAGGCTGAAGTACAGGCTGAGGATAGGGGCCAGAGAATGCTGGAGAATAGTTTGGAACTGAGCTCACTGGGGTCCTCTGGTGGAGGGGAGGCCACACGTAGCGGATGGAATCACAATGGTGCTTGGATCCCTTATAGGAGGAATCCCATGGAACAGCAGCTCTTAATCCTGGCATCGGGTCACCACCTGCTTCATCCTCATAGAAGTGTAGAGGAGAAGGTCTTCTCTTATCTGGGCAGCCTCCAAAACAGGGTTCTCGAAACCCTGGGTCCAGATGGTGCATAGGGTTTCGCCAGACCTCCTACCAAGAAAATATAAAACTCCTGAAAATATACCTAGAGGGACAGCCCAACCAGCAAGTGAGTAGACCAGATGGAAACCCTCCTTATCCCAATCAGCTGCCACAGGCCGGGTTAGCCTGCTTTCCCTGACTGCACCTGAAAAACAACAAAAGCTAAGATCCTCAGTTTCTCCTAACTCTACACAAACCATAAGGGACTGCCTCCAGACTCCCTCTGCGGAGCTGCTTAAAAAACCTCTCTGGGGGGGGGGGGGGGGGGTGGTGGCCATTTCAGACCCCTCAAAGGGAGGTGCTGCATCTGAATGGTCTCCTCCCTCTTATGTTCTGCACCGCTCAGGCTTGAAAAGAGGACTTACCCAGGGCTTACTAGTAACTGAAAAATGGCTATCGGTTACATTTGTTTCATATGTGGGACCTGAAAATAAGTGGCTGGCACCCATGAAAATAATGACAAATTTCATGTCGATTTATGTTTCCCATTCAAGTCTATGACCAAAGAGAACAGCAACCGTTAGACTGCTCTCATTCTTGTGATGGTTACAAAATAATCAAGCAATGCCAGTGAGATCCTCGTCTGACTGCACCCAAAGGCAGAAGAAGCTTTTGACACTGTCCCGCACAGGAGACTGGTGAATAAAATGAGAAGCTTAGGAGTGAGTGCCGAGGTGGTGGCCTGGATTGCAAACTGGTTGACGGACAGAAGACAATGTGTGATGGTAAATGGAACTCTCTCTGAAGAGAGAGCGGTTTTAAGCGGTGTACCGCAGGGATCGGTGTTGGGACCGGTCCTTTTCAATATCTTTGTGAGCGACATTGCGGAAGGGATAGAAGGTAAGGTATGTCTTTTTGCGGATGACACTAAGATCTGCAACAGAGTGGACACGCCGGAAGGAGTGGAGAGAATGAGACGGGATTTAAGGAAGATGGAAGAGTGGTCGAAGACATGGCAGCTGACATTCAATGCCAAGAAGTGCAAAGTCATGCATATGGGGAGTGGAAATCCGAATGAACTGTATTCGATGGGGGGAGAAAGGCTGATGTGCACGGAGCAGGAGAGAGACCTTGGGGTGATGGTGTCTAATGATCTGAAGTCGGCGAAACAATGTGACAAGGCGATAGCTAAAGCCAGAAGAATGCTGGGCTGCATAGAGAGAGGAATATCAAGTAAGAAAAGGGAAGTGATTATCCCCTTGTACAGGTCCTTGGTGAGACCTCACCTGGAGTATTGTGTTCAGTTCTGGAGACCGTATCTCCGAAGAGACAGAGACAAGATGGAGGCGGTCCAGAGAAGGGTGACCAAAAAGGTGGAAGGTCTTCATCAAATGACTTATGAGGAGATATTGAAGAATCTAAATATGTACACCCTGGAGGAAAGGAGGAGCAGAGGTGATATGATACAGACTTTCAGATACTTGAAAGGTTTTAATGATCCAATGACAACGACAAACCTTTTCCATAGGAAAAAAATCAGCAGAACCAGGGGTCACGATTTGAAGCTCCAGGGAGGAAGATTCAGAACCAATGTCAGGAAGTATTTCTTCACGGAGAGGGTGGTGGATGCCTGGAATGCCCTTCCAAAGGAAGTGGTGAAGACCAGAACTGTGAAGGACTTCAAAGGGGCGTGGGATAAACACTGTGGATCCATAAAATCAAGAGGCCGTCAATAAAGAGTGGGTGGCTCGCCAGAATGACGGCTACTGCATGGAGATAATACCCTTATTCAATAAACATACACATGGTTACTGTGACTCCAACATCACTCTAAGCTACAACAGCAAGAGGAAATGTGGAAAAAAGGATTCGCACTCACAAAGTGGGGAGTAGCTGGCTTGTTACGGCGGTTACTACCCCAAACCAAATAAGCCTGATACTTCACTTTCAATGCATATCCAGCATAGCTCTCTGCTTCAACGGTAGGGGAGAAGAAAAACTGATACTTCACGCATAGCTCTCTGCTTCAACGGCAGGGGAGAAGAAAAACTGATACTTCACGCATATCCAGCATAGCTCTCTGCTTCAACGGCAGGGGAGAAGAAAAACTGATACTTCACGCATATCCAGCATAGCTCTCTGCTTCAACGGCAGGGGAGAAGAAAAAAGGATTCGCACTCACAAAGCGGGGAGTAGCTGGCTTGTTACGGCGGTTACTACCCCAAACCAAATAAGCCTGATACTTCACTTTCAATGCATATCCTGCTTCAACCGCAGGAGAGAAGAAAAACTGATACTTCACGCATATCCAGCATAGCTCTCTGCTTCAACGGCAGGGGAGAAGAAAAACTGATACTACACGCATATCCAGCATAGCTCCCTGCTTCAACGGCAGGGGAGAAGAAAAACAACCAATAAGGGCTGAATAACACAGTCTGGGTAAAACAAATAAACATGGGTGTAGCTTGCTTATTGCGGCGGTTACTACCCCTACTACCCCTAACTAATCAAGCTTGATATTTCACTTGGTTGCAGCTCCATCACTGCTCTCTACATTAATGGTGGGGGTGGAAGAGAAATAGAACCAAAGAGCTAAGAGAAACAGATAAGTATGAGAAAAAAATGTGAAGCTTGCTGGGCAGACTGGATGGGCCGTTTGGTCTTCTTCTGCCGTCATTTCTATGTTTCTATGTTTCTATAAGCAGAAAACATGAAGGAACACCAGTTATGGATAAGAAGTCTTTCCTTAACCAGTGATGTTCCGGTATTTGATTTCATGCATTTTCGAAGTTTTTAAGATGACTTTCTCTTGTTTCTATTCCCAGACTGAACCATATTCAGAGAGGCAGTCATTGTCCCCATTACAGCTTTGTGTTTGTGAAACAGTTTCAAGAAACATTGGAGGCTCCCTGAATCTGGAAAAGGGTTGCCAAAACACCACTAATGGGATCGATTGATGTTCACAGAGATGTTTTTGTAACTCATTATGTCTGAATACATTAACTATAAGAACAAGAATATAAGAATTGCCGTACTGGGTCAGACAAAGGTTTCATCCAGTTTCTTCTAACAGTGGCCAATCAAGGTCACAAGTACCTGACATTATCCAAAGGTTTGGGGGGTTGACAGCTTTGGAATTTGGGATTGAATTTCATAGATGAAGTCCTTTAGATTTAAGGCAGATAAGTGCTCCAATTTTTTAAATGATTTTTCAGTTTCATAAAGCTGTTGACTAAATAATATGTAGATATGTGATTATAATTAGTCACTGATGTGTGGTGAGAATGAAAACTTTAGCACCTGGTTGTATGACATCTATTTTTTCAAATAATTTTCTGATGTAAGTTGTTATAGGACACCTTACTCGTGTGATCTGTGTATAAGAGTTAAGATATAGGTGTGCTTGTGCACTTTATTTATTGGTGTTTTTTCTTAAGCATTTTTAAACCTGTATAAAGTAATGCTGACTTCTTGCCCCCAAAAGCTTTGAGCATGTGCAAGATTGATTTCACAGGGGAAGGTTTCATTTTCTGGAACATGGTCTGATTACTATTTGTATAAGTGATGGATACATTTAACATTAATTTCATTGGCTCGGCCATTCCAAGCTGATTGATCTGTGTTTTTACCCAGAAATTCTATCATTAATTGAGAACATAGCCATTTTCATATACTTTATGCTGTGCATCCCAGCCGCGTAGGTGCCGTGGCCAGACCTGCTCACCTCGCACATCCTTTCACAAGCACTGGCCTGGCTGCTGCCGCTAACCCCCAGCATCCCCATCACTCACCATGGCCTTCCTACGCATCCTCATCTCTGCAGGCCTCACAGTGGATCTCCCATTGGGGCTCCGTGTCTCCGGCTGTCTTGGCCCCGCCCCAGGTGCTCGCGCAGCTGATGTCCGCCCTCTAAGCAGCCTAGCGAGGGAAACCCGAGAGAGGTGCACCTTGATGACATGCATATAAAGGAGGGCTCAACCTCCTGATCCCTGCCTTGGCAATTGGATCGACACCGTTGGTGTACTGAGTTTGCCTCTCCTTGTTCTAGTGTTCTCCTTGTTCCAGCTTCTCCTCGTCTCCGTGTGTTCCAGCATCCTTCTCAGGTAGTACCTCCTCAGACTGACTTCTGGTATTGACCTCTGCTTGCTTGACCATTCTCTCGTCTTCTGCCTGGAACTGACCACTGCCTGCTTGACCATTCTCTCATCATCTGCCTGGAACTGACTACTGTCTGCTTGACCAGTCTCTTGTCTGCTGCATGGAACTGACCCTCTCTTGCCTCAACTACGCTCGGACTGACTCTGGTATTGTCCCTTGCTTTGGCTGACTACCTCTGGACTGATACTCTGGCTTTGACCCTTGTGCTTCACTCAGACACTCTCTTCTGACCTACTGTGACTACTGCACCAACCTGCTTGGAAAATGACCGTGGCTTCCATTAGACTAGACACACAGGCGCTGCCTGTCTCGCCCGGAGGACCTTCCTGAACTGTGTCCTCCCTGAGGCCTCCAGAGCTTCTAGTTTGGGTCTGGTCCATCTTCTCTGCCTCAGCTGCGCACCCTTGCTTATGGTGGTCACACCCCCTCCGCTACCTCTCCGGGAGACCATCTGAGGCCCACCTAAGTCTAGGCAGTCTGGCTACCCAAGGGCTCAACCTGCGGAAAACCCGGACTGTTATTGGCGAAGCTCCAGTTAGCCTCAGTCTCCTTGTGTGCTCCACGTCCTTTTGGCAGGTGCTTTCTGGGTCCAACCAGAGGGCCATATCAATTCTGCACCAGGCCAAGGGTCCACCTCCAGTGCAACACTTTATTGAAATCAAAATAATGTTTAATATAAAATTTTGTCAAACAAGAATTTATAAACCCCTGTGAGGAGCAGAAACTTTGAAACAATCAACAATCTAACAATTCTGCTCCTATGGCTCAAATATTATTATCTTTTAGTATGTGGAGGATATGGATGACCATCATATGTGTCTTATCACTGGCTCATAATTGAAGCCTATAGTGACACTAAGACCTGGTATATGTGGTGCAACAGGCTATGAATATTCAGTGAAGCCTTAAAGCACAATATCCAGTTTAATCATCGGTCATTCCTCACCCCAAGATTTTTCATATAGGCTCAAGATCGCTTGGCTGTATAGAATATAAGATAGTGCACACATCAAATCATAAAGTGCAGTTATCTGAGTCCTGAAGTAGATCCTCATACTCTGCAGGGTTTCGGAGTGTGCAACACTCCTTCTTCAGGGAGCTTCAGGATATCTTGAATGGACGGCTTAAGCTTTCATTAGCCTATATCATATGAAATAAAATCAGAGCCTGTAAAAGCTTCACAAGTTTAGCAATTAAGTTATGGCTGGAGATCAGTGGGACACTCTTTTGCTGTTAGAAAAAATGGTTAACAAAACTCGTGAGTAGTTAATTACGTAAAGAACAGCACAACTACGAGTAGCAACAGCGTTTACAATGCACAATGAGCTAACAAAACTTTCCACAATGTATTGGTAACATTCTCTAATAAGGCAATACCTGATTGCTGAGGACTTGCTAAGAGTCTCTTATGTGCTTTTGACAGCTTCAGTATACGCTGTATCTGTCTTTGCCGCGTCAAAGACGGTCAGTTCGCTATCAGGACGATGATTTAAAGGGAATTCTATCAAGCAGAGCTGGTGCTACAGGAAATGACATTTAGATTCTTAATTTGGTTAGCTCCAAATATGGGCATTGACATAGAGATGTGGCGGCCATCTTGAAATCTATCCATATTAGGTTAATGACATCATGGGGAATTCCTATCGGCCATTTTATTTCTGACTCCATAGAGATGCGGTGGCCATCTTGAAATCTATCCATATTAGGTTAATGACATCATGGAGGATTCCTATCGGCCATTTTATTTCTGACTTGATAGAGATGTGGCGGCCATCTTGAAATCTATCCATATTAGGTTAATGGCATCATAGGTGATTCCTATCGGCCATTTTATTTCTGACTGGATTGAAAAATGTGTTCAGTGTACGTCGAGAAAATGATGTATAAAAAATGTTGATGAGTCAATTATTTAAATTCTTGAGTATGAACATATATAGAAAATTGGAACTCCTGATCAAAATCCTAATCCTTTACACCAATGAGAACCGTTCAACTCTTTCATTTAATCCATTGGGCTCTGTTGATTTTAAATGATATATCCATTGGTTTTCTTTACGGTTAAGGATAGCAGCACGATCTCCCCCCCTCCAGTGGGGAGGAACATGTTCTAAGATGGCCCATTGGAATTCATCAAATGTGTGGCCTAATGTTAAACAGTGGGCTACTGTGGGTGCCTTAACATCTTGTTTATTAATTCTACTGCGAAGTTCTATGAGACAAATCCGTATCTTGCGTTTTATCCTTCCCACATAGATCTTTTTACACGGACAAATCAGAGCGTATATTACACAGTCAGTATTACAATCCACCGTGTGTTTCCTTAGTATTGTAACTCCTGAAGATGGATCTTGCCAAGTGGGACCTAATTGTGCTGTGCTACAAAAGGAGCATTGTCCGCATGAAATCTGTCCTACTGTACTATTGGGGATGGGGTCTCCCGGTGCTGCTCTAATGATCCGTTGTTTAATGTTTTGCCCCCTAGAGTAAGCAAACATCGGTGGATTACGAAAAATTGGATGAGGGCTTAATACATGCCAATATTTTAAAATAATATTTTTCACTGATGAAGTTAAGTTGGTGTATTGCAGGATGCAGATGAACGCTGGAGCCACTTCCTTTTGTCTGTATCTCAATAGTTGTTCTCTATCAGAATTGCTCGCCCTCTTATATGCTCGTCTGATGGTCTTCATGGGGTAACCTCTTTCACGGAATCTTTTCTGTAATATCCCGGCTTGATGATGAAATTCGTCTGCTTCTGAACAGATTCTTCGGATTCTAAAATATTGGCTCGTGGGAAGACCTTCTTTAAAATGACGTGAGTGACGGCTATCAAATTTTAGATAGTTATTTTAAATATAATGGCCGATAGGAATCCTCCATGATGTCATTAACCTAATATGGATAGATTTCAAGATGGCCACCGCATCTCTATCGAGTCAGAAATAAAATGGCCGTTAGGAATCCTCCATGATGTCATTAACCTAATATGGATAGATTTCAAGATGGCCACCGCATCTCTATCGAGTCAGAAATAAAATGGCCGTTAGGAATCCTCCATGATGTCATTAACCTAATATGGATAGATTTCAAGATGGCCGCCACATTTCTATCGAGTCAGAAATAAAATGGCCGATAGGAATCCTCCATGATGTCATTAACCTAATATGGATAGATTTCAAGATTCCACCGCATGTCTATGTCAATGCCCATATTTGGAGCTAACCAAATTAGGAATCTAAACGTCATTTCCTGTAGCACCGGCTCTGCTTGATAGAATTCCCTTTAAATCAGCGCCCTGATAGTGGACTGACCTGTTGCAGTTAGATACTGCTGGAGAGATAGTGGACCCTTGGGCCGGCCTACCTAGGGTGACAGGGTAGGCTGGGGGGCAGAGCCACCAGCAGGAGGTGTTCACCCAGGAACCAGGGACCCCCCGGGAGGAGCCGTAGGGTACCGGGTCCTCGGGACTCGGAATGGAGACAGAAAGTCCAGGGGCTGAGATAGGCTTAGACCGGGACCAGAGCAAGCAAGAAGGATAGGAAGTCCAAGGTACCCGGAAGGCAGGGGACCGGCTGTACAGGGCCGAGGGCCGGCTGAAGGCAGGGCAGCGGGCGGCTGAGGAGTCTGTAGCAAACCGGAGGCTGAAGCAGGCTGTAGGCTGACGCGGAGTCGGTAGTAAACCGGAGGCTGAAGCAGGCTGTAGGCTGAAGCGGAGTCAGTAGCAACCGGAGGCTGAAGCAGGCTGTAGGCTGAAGCGGAGTCGGTAGCAAACCGGAGGCTGAAGCAAGCTGTAGGCTGAAGCAGAGTCGGTAGCAAATCGGAGTCAGAGGCTGGCTGCAGGCTGAAGCGGAGTCAGAAGCAAACCGGAGTCGGGGCAGGCAGCAAGCTGAAGTGGAGTCAGAGGCAAACCGGAGTCGGAGGCAGGCAGCAGGCAGAAGCGGAGTCAGAGGCAAACCGGGGTCAGAGGCAGGCAGCAGGCAGAAGCGGAGTCAGAAGCAAACCGGAGTCAGAAGCAGGCAATGTGGAGATCACCAGGAACGCAACTAAGAACAACTATGGAGTTGTGAACCTCGTTGCAAGGCAATGAGAGAGAGTTTGAGCGCCGGTTATATCGGGACTTGGGCGTGACATCAGCAGCATGGGCAGGGCCAGGCTTCCGGGAGCTGAGCGCTCAAGACGGACGTCCTCACGAGTGAGACTGAAGGGAAGCAGGCACGTAATGGCGGCCGCCACGTGGAGTCAGAGAAGCCCCCGGGGTCCGGAGCGGGCAGAATGCAGTGATCCCTGAAGCGGAGGTAGGCGGGTTTGGGCCTTAAACGGAGGGAAGCGGTAGAGACCGCAACACTGACCGTCTTTGATGCGGCAAAGACACAGCTTATACTGAAGCTGTCAAAAGCACGTAAGAGACTCTTAGCGAGTCCTCAGCAATCAGGTATTGCCTTATTAGAGAATGTTACCAATACATTGTGGAAAGTTTTGTTAGCTCATTGTGCATTTTAAACGCTGTTGCTACTCGTAGTTGTGCTGTTTTTTACGTAATTAACTACTCACGAGTTTTGTTAACCATTTTTTCTAACAGCAAAAGAGTGTCCCACTGATCTCCAGCCATAACTTAATTGCTAACCTTGTGAAGCTTTTACAGGCTCTGATTTTATTTCATATGATATAGGCTAATGAAAGCTTAAGCCGTCCATTCAAGATATCCTGAAGCTCCCTGAAGAAGGAGTGTTGCACACTCTGAAACCCAGCAGAGTAGGAGGATCTACTTCAGGACTCAGATAAGTGCACTTTATGCTTTGATGTGTGCACTATCTTATATTCTGTACAGCCAAGTGATCTTGAGCCTCTATGAAAAATCTTGGGGTGAGGAATGACCGATGATTAAACTGGATATTGTGCTTTAAGGCTTCATTGAATATTAATAGCCTGTTGCACCACATATACCAGGTCTTATTGTCACTATAGGCTTCAGTTATGAGCCAGTGATAAGACACATATGATGGTCATCCATATCCTCCATATACTAAAAGATAATAATATTTGAGCCACAGGAGCAGAATGGTTAGATTGTTAATATACAATTTTACCATATCATTTACTTATCTAAGAGTAAACTACCATCACAATTTGTGTAAAATTTACCTGTACTATTCAGAAAGATCCATGAACTGTTTAACTTCCCTGGATGAAACATTTGGCCCTCTGATTTTCAAATTGTTCGCATGTAGTTTCTTTATGTGGATTTTCAAGCACCTTTGTCACTTTACCTTCTAAAGGTTTTGTCTGTTTTTCCATTTTTTATTATTGTAGAGTATCATTTTTTCCCCATTAAAACAGCTGTAAAATTGAAACCAGGTGGGCAAACTGGGGGATAGGAAGAGGTTTTGAAGTGAAGATGTTGCTTGGCAAAACACCCACCACATTTCCTCAGTTCTTGCTTTTGCCATGGAGGACAGAGCCATCTTCTACCTCAATAGCTGTAGGCAATCTATAATTTACCAATTATATTTCCTGGTATTCAGTTTATACATCTATTCATATCTCATAAATAAATTACTTAATTCTACAATGCTTGAAAAAAACAGTGAAATCCTCATTTCAGTCTTCTCACTTTATGTCCATAGCTTATTCCATATATTATCATTTTCTTCTTATAGGTATTGATATCCATTTGAAATTAATATGAAACACATGATGAATGACCCCATTCGCTGAAGTAGATCATAAAAAAGTAAGCGGGCGCCAAGCCTCGCAGCCTGCCTCCGTTCCCTCCGAGGCCGCTCCGAAATCGGAGCGGCCTCAGAGGGAACTTTCCTTCTGCGTCCCCCACATTTCCCTACCTTACCCTATCTAACCCACCCCCCAGCCCTACCTAAATCCCCCCCTACCTTTGTTGTGCAAGTTACGTCTGCTTGAGGCAGGCGTAACTTGCGCGTGCCACCTCAGCATCCCCCAGCACAGGCCGCAGTGCTGGGGGACTTGGGACCGCCCTCCCTGCCCACCCCTGAACCGTCACCATGCCCCAGACCCGCCCCAGACCGCCCCTGACCCCGGACACGCCCCCGGCCTGCCAACATGCCCCCTCCCGCCCCTTTTATGAAGCCCCGGGACTTACACGCATCCTGGGGCTTTGTGCACGCTGGCGGCCTATGCAAAATAGGCGTGCCGGCACGCGAGTTCCCTGCGCACGTAAATCTAGCAGTATTTATGCACGCAGGGCTTTTAAAATTTACCCCTTTATGTGCTTCAAATGAACCAAAAGGTTTTTTTTTCCAGGAAAATTAAGAACAAATAATAATTTGTCAATTTTTCAATTTAGGGAAATAGTGTGTCCTCTTAGCAAATAGGGTGTACTACTCAGGGACTAGATAAACATGGTTCTATTGTTGAGGTATGGGCCTAGGCTTAGGCCTTGGTCCTGGGCCAAGGTCATATGCTGAGGCATGTCCAAGGCTGGCTCCAGTCACTGATGCCCAGTTTCATTGCCTAGAACCCACTCAGGCCTGATGCTGGGCCTGGCTGAGGCCAAGTCACATTGGTGAGGCCAAGGACCAAGGCCTAGGTCTAGGTCCAGACACAATAAAATGGCTTGACACAGGTGGGGGTCCCATCTCTGCGGCCCAGGCTTCATTTCTAGGTCTAAATCAAATCACCAACAGGCCGATACAGTAAGGACGCATAAGAAAGAGTGTGGCAGGCCTGGGCGAACCCTCGTTTGCCGCGCGCACAATTTGGTTCACATACCGCTCGATACAGTGTTCATATGAGACGCAAATGCAAGCGACGTCCAAAGCGTGTCCATGAAGTGGTAGGCATGTGCAATCCATTTTACTGTATAAAGCGGTATACAGTGCCTATACAGTATCCTGGGTGCGCTGGTACCTGTCATTTCAAATGTCATTTGAAATGTCATTCCACCAGGTAAGTTCTTTTCTACAGACCCCGCTGCCTTAAGCACCCATTAGCTCTTATTTGTTAACTCTTTCTCATGTATGTGTGTGTGTGAGAGAGAGAGAGAGAGAGAGACTCTACATAGGAGCTCGGGCTCTGCCTTCAGTCTCTCGCAGGTCGGGAGCCATCTCTAGGCGGGGAGGATGTGAGAAGGAGATCCCAGATCCCAAAGGTTAGCGTGACCCGAGTGCCTCCCAGGCAGTGATTCCCTCCCCATCAGATGCTCTCCTTTTGGAAGCCCCAAGACCTCTGTGGCCCACGCCCACCCCTTCCGTCACACATGGCCATGGAAATGCTACCCTGCCAGCTCCTCGGATGCCGCAACCTCCCGCTGCCTTGAGCGCCCGGCTGGACGCCCAAGCCACCCAAGCTCAAGGCTGCGGGAAGGCCCTGAATGGATGCCGCGACCTTCCACTGCCTTGAGCGCCGATGCCGCGACCTCCCGCTGCATTGAGTGCCCAAGCAAGGCCATGAACGGACGGCCTTGCCGCGACCTCCGACTGCCTTGAGCGCCGACGCTGCAACCTCCCGCTGCCTTGAGTGCCCAAGCAAGGTCATGAACGGATGGCCACAGACGGCTGATGAACGGCCATGAACGGACGCCAATGAATGGACGGCCGATGAATGGAAGGCCATGAACGGCCATGAATGGACTCCCTACTAAACTGCTCTGCTACGCTCGTGGAGGAGAAGAAGGGAAGGCTTTCAGGGTCTCCAGCTCCCCTCTCCTCTCCTGGCATTATATGAATTAGAACTCTGATTCTATACCTGCGGTGGCAGGGAAAGTGGGCCCAGATCGGGCCTTCCCAGCGGCCCGACACTAGAGTGAAAGGAACATGTTTTAAATGACTTTTGTGCAGAGAAGGTTGAAGGAGGGAGATCCAGAGGGGCGAAGATACAGCTCAGGGCAGCGGGAAGCTGACTGAACACCACACTAACGCCAGGGTCAGGGTAGGCGGTAAATTTGCAGGTTAAAGACGCGGCACTGGTTAAAAAGGCGATAATCTGGGCGCACGTTACTGTATCGGGGGGAATAGCTAAATGGATCATTAATATATAATATACATGCGGCGGGCAGAGACGGATACGTGTCCATTTCAGTAAGCGGTAAGGATGCGTAAAACCAGATACTGAATCATGAGTTAGCCATACGCGTCCAAAATGTGCGTCCAAAGCAGGTTAAAAACAGGGTAAGTGCAGCTGCGCTTTACTGTATTGGCCTGCAAGGAAGAAGCTTGAGTGAAAGACCTATATACTAGGTCATGACCTGACAGCAAGTTCCTAAAGAGGCTGGGCTCCATCGCTGAAGCCCTGTCCTGAAGCATGGGGCCCGGCAAAGACCTAAGGCCTATATTCAGCCCTTCTTGCAGGCCTCTTCTTCCTGTGTCAGGCATCTTTAATAGCATGAGCCTGGGCCCTAACTGGATATACCATGGCTCTCCCAGGCCCATCTTTGGCTATGCCACTGTTGTGGAGTGTGAACAGATTCCCCAGGATCTGTACTGGAACCAGTGCTCTTGAATCTGCTTATGAAAATCACTGTTTAGTGCTCTCTAGAGGTCATATATCTGAAACCTTTTAAAATCTACCCCCAAATGTTTTACCCAACTTCTTTTGTACAAAAAAGAACACAGCTCCCAGCTATGCATTTCAAGCTCCTCACCAGAGAACCTTTGACAAAAAAGCTTTTGCAGGAGGCTGAGCTTTCCAAACTTGCTGGGAAAAAGAAAAAGGCAGCTTCCCCCTAAAAATTGGAAAACATTATGGGAAACAGAAGCACTTTCTCTCTATGTGAAATGATGAGTGATCTTTTTACGTGAAAAAGTGAGAATTTGGAGAATTCTCTCCAGAGAGCAGGCCAGCAACTTCACTCCCCTCAGGCATTGATTTCTCCAATTAGCTTAAAATCTGCCCCTCTATGTCCTTCTGGCCTTTCAGGATGGTTCCTGACCTCTATGATCCTGTCAGCATTGCCCCAGTTAGCTTCCTTACAGGTGTGACCTGCAGAAAACCACCCACTACTTCATGACCTGGGGTAACACTGGGCCATGCTTCCCTTATTTGCCCTTGGTTTCCTCCATTTCCTCTCTCTCTCCTTGCCCCTGCTCCCTAGGGAGTGAAGGGAGGGTTGGTATCATACGGACATCTACAATCCTTGATTCTGCAGCTCTGTTTATTTCCTAGATATGTTTGAATTGTGGCAAGGTTTTTGATGGCCTCACTTCTAACATAAACTTATTTGAAGGCATCTTTCCTGTTCTCAGTTAAGAAGTATTTTCTTATATTTCTTCTCATTGTTTTATTTCTTACTGTATTGTCAGATCATAATTTTGAAACAAACATCCAAGGACCCCTTCTCATTATAATAGAGACCTGCACTGCTTTGCCCAGAAGTGAATGCGCTTGTCAGAGAGGCAAAGAGGAAAGCATTAGACAACTAAATTATTTGCAGCTCAGTCCATAAAAGTGTTTTCCATATTGGCTTGTTTTCTCTACAATTAAACTCAAATACACAAAGAGAAGAATTAATGTTATTAGATCCTGCAGGTGCTCTGCTCTGATTAGTATTTGTGCTTTGGTAAAAACAAACAAAAAATACAGAGATTATGAAAGGTTACATTAATCAAAACCTAACCTATCATTAATATTAAGTATAGTGTTGATGAACCAGTTTACTTAATATTAATGATAGGTGAGGACATTCCTTTCAGGTGCAGGGCTCTATAAAGATCACAGCTGAGGGGTCTCAGCAAGAAATGGGGCTCACTTCATCTGCAGTAGCCTTAGTCTTTTCTGGTCTTCACTTCAGCTTTTTCAAATGTTTGCCAGTGTCTGCCAGAAAAATACAGAATATTTTCAAAACAGAACTGAAAGATGTGAGTGATGGGGGCAGCCAAGTGATTTAAACCATCTCCTACTATGTTCATTAATTCCTATACGGGCAGAAAAAGCTGAGGTTTCTCTGGATGTGATATCCTGCAACCTGAGAGATGGTAGCCTGCAAGTTTCTGATTTTGTTATTATTCAGTGATGTCATGTGGAAGACCACGACCCACCCGTGTGCAAACATCAGGTACCGAAGACCATGGGAATTCTACATAGAAGGAGACTTCACAATTGGAGGAATTGCAAATTCTGGACACTGTTATATAACCCGACTTCCATCCTTCAAGTCTTCGCCACACTTCACAATAGCTGTGAGGTAAGTAGTATCATATTTACTGTAAAATCCAATTATGAATGCTCATTTTGTGAGGTCACTGACATGAGCATGAATGTAATTTTGCCCTGTAAGAGGGATGAATAGTTACTTCCCTAATTTTATATTTTCTTGCTAGTTTTCTTTCAGACATTATGATATGAGCATGGTGTTACAATGCACAAAAATAATCATGATAGTGTTAATGATATTAATCCACAAAAATTTAATTTCACTAGAGACAAATTACAACACTCCATTATAATTTGCGAAGATATCATAAATTAGACACTAGTTACACATGTACCATGTGACTTACACTTTTATGGACGTGATAACATAGTTTAATCATTATTCCTTTTTCTATTCCTTTTGTTTATTGCTAATAAACTGCTCCATTGACCTGGTATAATGTGATGTGCTCAGTTGTTGGTGTAAGATGAGGTCTCTAGAAATCACCTGACACTGATTCTTTGTTTTGAATATATCTGCATCAGGACTCTTAAACTTATTGGAAACATTTTAAATTTGTATTCAGGGGGGGGGGGGGGGGGGCGGAGCAAATGTAAAGCAGGGAGGATTTATCGTGTGCCGTGAAACAACCGCACTGTTAGTGTGGCTCCTAACGCGGCCAATAACTACACCTCTTTCATTTGTGTTACAGCTGGTAAAGGTTTATTGTGGTTCATGATGTTTCTGGACAGGCCTGTTTGAGAGAGAGAGAGGAGAGAGAGAGAGACTTTCTATAGTGTCTCCTCCCTAGACAGGTATTTGTATCCCTATGATAGGCCCACCTAGTAACTCGAGGTGAGGGTTAAGTATTAGTGTAGGGGGTTAGGGGCCACTTTCACATTCAATGTGAGACGTACGAACAGAACAGTGATCTCTTGTGAAGATTTGCTGGCCTTCGGAGTGAGGAAGCTCACTCCAAGATGAAATTTGTGCAGTGTTCTCTCCACCTAGCTTGTTGTTACCCAGGTAGAGAGTCCATCAAGCTAGGTGGAAAGAACATTGCACAAATCTCATCTTGGAGTGAGGTCATTACCTGCTATTAACGCTATTAAGTGAGGTCATTACCTGCTATTAACGCTATTAAGTTCACTTAGAGAATAGCCACTGCCATTAACAATGGTTACATGGAATAGACTTAGTTTTTGGGTACTTGCCAGGTTCTTATGGCCTGGATTGGCCACTGTTGGAAACAGGATGCTGGGCTTGATGGACCCTTGTCTGACCCAGTATGGCATTTTCTTATGTTCTTATCAAATCTTCACAAGAGACCACTGTTCTGTTTGAATGTATCTCTCTCTCTCTCTCTCTGCAGTATACTGAAACAGGCCTGTCTGGAAACATCGGGCTAATAGTGCAACTTGCGATGTTGGAAAAAGAGGCCCTTAGTGACAATGTTGATCACAGATGGTATTAGGCTAGTGAATACCTTGCAGTCTTTGTGAATATTTCAGTGATTGTTTCTCCAATATTTTCTGCATGTTTCCCTTGAGGGTTTATCATAGCACTTTAGCATCATTTTTTTGTTACCAGAGGTTGTAGTTTATGTTTGGGATACTCAGTGAAGAGAAAAAGAGTTTGCCAGACACGTTTCACATACCTGATGCAAATATAACATCTCAAAACACTGAATCAATGTCTCGTGATTTCTAGAGACTGCATCCTACACAAACAACTGAGCATGATACAGCATTCTGCACCAACGGAAACATTTCTCAGATAAATACCTTTTATTAGAAATAGAAAAAAAACAAAAAGCTCTCTATGACCAAGATTAAACAATACTGATGCTTCCATAAAGGTGAAGTCACATGGTACATGTGCAGCCAATGTTTAAATGTGAATGGTGATTGTAAGATACAATGAGTGTTTTAATTTAACTCTTCATTTTATTTTATTTTATTTATTTAAATTCTTTTACTATACCGATACTCAAGACGAGGTCTTATCGTACCAGTTTACAATAGAACAGGGGGAAACCAATTAACAATTAAGTAGAAGGTAAAGTTACATTAAATAGGGAGCGAGAACATGGGAGATGGAAGACAGGAAAGATTTTTAACACGATAACTGGAGAGTGATAAAATAATCAACGAAAAACAATATAGTGGCGAGACATAAACAGAGATTTATCCTAAGGAGATTATTAACATAATATATCCTGTGGGAGGGGAGACATGGGAAGGTGAGCCGGGGGGGGGGGGGGGGAGATAGGGCAGGGACTGGAAACAGGGCAGGACTGGAGAGGGGAGGGGGCAAGGGAGGGATTAGGGAAGAGGTCGAAGGGTGAGAGTCAATGTTGCTTGATAGAGGATTCCTTCAGCGGTAAGCTTGTGTGAACAGCCAGGTTTTCAGTGTCTTTCTGAAGGAGAGATGGCATTGTTCCTGGCGTATATCTGGGGGAAGCGAATTCCAATAGAGCGGACCTGCTGTCGAAAGTGCTTGCTTGTGAATAGAGTTGTGGACCGAGGATTTGTTGGGGGGGGCCTTGAGCGAACCTTTGTAGGTGGTTCTGATCGGCCTATCGGAAGTATGTAGTTCGAGAGGGATGGCGAGTTGGAGTGTGGATTGCTGGTGGACGGATTTGTGGATGATGGTGAGAACCTTGAAGAGTATTCTAAATTGGATGGGTAGCCAGTGTAGGAATTTTAGGATAGGTGTGATGTGGTCCTTATGACGTGTGTTTGTAAGGATCCTGGCCGCTGCGTTTTGCAGCATCTGTAGAGGTTTAGTAGAAGAGGCGGGGAGACCGAGTAGCAGAGTGTTACAATAGTCGATCTTTGAAAACAGTATGGCTTGCAGCACTGAACGGAAATCCTGGAAGTGTAAGAGCGGTCTTAGCTGCTTCAGGACCTGTAGCTTAAAGAAGCATTCTTTGGTTGTGGCGTTAATGAACTTTTTGAAATTCATTCTAGAGTCGAGGGTGGCCCCAAGGTCTCTGACCTGGCTTGCTAGTGGAATAATTGCATTGTTGGCGAGGGGGTTGTAATCGTTAGGGGAGATAACCAGGAGTTCTGTTTTGGATGTATTAAGAGACTCAAGAGAAGAAGGTTGATGGTGTGTAAGCAGTTATTCCAAAAATTTAGAGTAGATGACATGGGGTCCGAGATGGGGATTATAATTTGCACATCGTCCACGTATATAAAATGGGTGATGTTACTGAGTAGCTGGCATAAAGGGAGTAGATATATATTGAACAGGGTAGGGGAAAGTGAAGAACCCTATGGTACTCCTTGGTTTGAAGGAATGGGGTGGGATTCTTTGTCATTTATTTTAACTTTGTAGTGCCTGTTGTTCAGAAAGGATTTGAACCAGAGCAGTGCAGAGCCAGAGATGCCTATTTCCATTAGACGGTTGATGATAGAATGGTTTATTATTGAAATGTATATTTTTATGTTATGATTTATAAGAACATAAGAAATGCCATACTGGGTCAGACCAAGGACCCATCAAGACCAGTATCTTGTTTCCAATAGTGGCCAATCCAAGTCACAAGTACCTGGCAGTACCCAAACATTAGATAGATCACAAGCGACTATTGCTTATTAATTACCATAATAACAGTTTATGAATTTATCCTCTAGGAACTTATCTAAACCTTTTCTAAATCCAGTTAAACTAATTGCTGTAACCACATCCTCTGGCAATGAATTCCAGAGCTTAACTATGAGTGAAAAATAATTTTCTTTGATTTGATTTAAATGAGCTAGCTGCTAACTTCATGGAATGCCCCCTGGTCCTTCTATTATCTGGAGTATAAATAACTGATTTATATTAACTTATTCAAGTACTTTCATGATTTTGTAAATTTCTATCATATTCCCCCTCAGTTGTCTCTTCTCCAAACTTAACAGTCCTAATTTCTTTATCCTTTCCTCATAAAGCAGTAGTTATATGCCCCTTAACATTTTGGTTGTCCTTCTCTGCACTTTCTCCAGTGCAGTTATATACTTTTTTAGATGCGGTGACCAGAATTGCACACAGTAGTCAAGGTGCGGTATTACCATGGAGTGATATAGAAGCATTATGACATCCTATGTTTTATTTTCCATTCCCTTCCTAATAATTCCTAACATTCTGTTTGCTTTTTTGATTGCCACAGCACACTAGGCCCACAATTTCAATATATTATCCACTGAAGAGACCCCATTTTTCTTGGATAAAAGAGGACCAGCAGACATTTGAAACTCCTATTTGTCAAATGAACTATCAATTGAAATGATAATAGCCTCATCACAGAACAGTCCGTGACCATTTTGGAAACCCAGTTCTGGGGATGGGGATGCAGCAGAAGCAATATTAGCAGTGCCCCAGGTGAAGGGAATTCGGATAATTAATTGAGAATGACACCATTTGGTCAGATTCAGTGGCTATGATTGCAGGTTATGGAGGTAACAGAAAAAGTCATCTTGCATGGACCTCCACCCAGAGCCAGCACTGCAATGATGAGACTAGTGTGTACAGGGAGAGAGGGGGATAATAGGGATGTGAATCGTTTTAGGACGATTAAAATTATCGTCCGATAATTTTAATATCGTCTTAAACCGTTATGGAACACAATACAATAGAGATTCTAACGATTTATCGTTATAAATCGTTAGAATCGTGAGCCGGCACACTAAAACCCCCTAAAACCCACCCCCGACCCTTTAAATTAAATCCCCCACCCTCCCGAACCCCCCCCCAAATGAGTTAAATAACCTGCGGGTCCAGCGGCGGTCCGGAACGGCAGCGGTCCGGAACGGGCTCCTGCTCCTGAATCTTGTTGTCTTCAGCCGGCGCCATTTTCCAAAATGGCGCCGAAAAATGGCGGCGGCCATAGACGAACACGATTGGACGGCAGGAGGTCCTTCCGGACCCCCGCTGGACTTTTGGCAAGTCTCGTGGGGGTCAGGAGGCCCCCCACAAGCTGGCCAAAAGTTCCTGGAGGTCCAGCGGGGGTCAGGGAGCGATTTCCCACCGCGAATCGTTTTCGTACGGAAAATGGCGCCGGCAGGAGATCGACTGCAGGAGGTCGTTCAGCGAGGCGCCGGAACCCTCGCTGAACGACCTCCTGCAGTCGATCTCCTGCCGGCGCCATTTTCCGTACGAAAACGATTCGCGGCGGGAAATCGCTCCCTGACCCCCGCTGGACCTCCAGGAACTTTTGGCCAGCTTGGGGGGGGGGCCTCCTGACCCCCACAAGACTTGCCAAAAGTCCAGCGGGGGTCCGGAAGGACCTCCTGCCGTCCAATCGTGTTCGTCTATGGCCGCCGCCATTTTTCGGTGCCATTTTGGAAAATGGCGCCGGCTGAAGACAACAAGATTCAGTAGCAGGAGCCCGTTCAGGACCGCTGCCGTTCCGGACCGCCGCTGGACCCGCAGGTTATTTAAGTCATTTGGGGGGGGGGTTCGGGAGGGTGGGGGATTTAATTTAAAGGGTCGGGGGTGGGTTTTAGGGGGTTTTAATGTGCCGGTTTTGCGATTTTACGTTTTTTCGATTTTTCACGATTTTTCCGATTTTTCACGATATTTTACCCACCCAAATGGCAACAATACGATTCCCTCCCCCTCCCAGCCGAAATCGATCGTTAAGACGATCGAGGACACGATTCACATCTCTAGTATAGAACATGGGGATTGCGATGGAGAGGAGCTCTTACTAGCTGGAGGTGAAAAAAGTGCTCATGGTTCTGGAAAAGCTTGGCTGAAGAGCCAGGTTTTAAGTTTCTTTTTGAATGAAGAGTGGCAGAGCTCTAGACGGATGTCTGGCGGGAGCGTGTTCCATTGAACGGGGCCTGCTAAAGATATGGCACATTTCTGAAGCGAGGATTTTGTTGAAGGTACATAGAGTGTGCCTTTATATGCTCCTCTGATAGGTCTAGATGAAGAGTGAAGACGTAGTTGAGTGCTTAGGTGGAGTGGGGATATATTGTGAATGGATTTATGAATTGCTATGTGCACTTTATAGAGAATCCTATGCTTAATTGGCAGCCAGTGGAGGAGATTGAGTATGGGGGTTATGTGATCTCTTTTATTCGTATTGGTAAGGATTCTGGCTGCAGAGTTTTGAACCATTTGGAGGGGGGAAAATCATTGAAGTGAAGAAGTGGTTTCAGCTTTCTCAGGACTTGTAGCTTGTAGAAACAGTCTTTAGTGGTGGTGCTTATACATTTTTTAAGGTTAAGCTGATTGTCTAGCATGACGCCTAAATCTCGTATATGTGGTGAGTGATTTAATATAGGAGTGGTAGAAATGAGTGGGTCAGCTGGGTTTAGTAGCTTGTTATTGACATCTTGATTGATGGTTAGGATCTCGGTTTTGTTGTTGTTAAGAATGAGGCTAAGGCTGGAGAGAAGATGATTGATTAGTTGCAAGCAATTGTTCCAGTGAATCAAGGTTTTGTGTAAGGATTCTGAGATTGGGATGAGTATTTGGATGTCATCCACGTAGAGGTAGTGTGTTAGATTTAGTTTAGTAAGTAGTCGACAGAGAGGGAGAAGGTAAATGTTGAAGAGGGTTGGGGAGAGGGAGGAACCTTGAGGGACTCCCTGGTTGGATGGGACTGGGTGTGATTCTTTGTTGTTTATCTTTACCTTGAATTGTCTATTAGCCAGGAAGGACTTGAACCAGCTGAGGACTGTTCCCTTAATGCCTATGTCTGCCAGACCTTTTAATAAAGATGAATGGTTGACAGTGTCAAAGGCCTCAGAGAGATCTAATAGGATCAAGAGATGTGGTTGTTTTTTGTCCATATTAGCTAGAATAGTGTCGGTAAGAGAGATAAGTAGAGATTCCGTGCTTAACGATTTACGAAAGCCGTACTGGGATGGTGCAAGAATGTGGTTTTCTTCCAGGTACTCGGATAGTTGTTTATTGACTATCTTTTCCATAAGTTTGGCGATCATTGGCAAATTGGCTATTGGGCGGAAGTTAGCTGGATATGTGGTCGGTAGGTTCGGTTTTTTTAGTAGAGGTTTAAGAATAGCTAGCTTAAGTTGGTCAGGAACTAGACCTTGGGAAAGAGAGCAATTAATGATGTCTGCAATTGGCTTTGAAATGGTGTTCCTTATTGTGATGAGGAGGTTGGTTGGAATTGTGTCTAAGGGATGAGAGGATGGTTTCATTTTCTTGAGTATGTTTTCTATCTCAAGAGCTGATGTAGTCTCGAAAGTTTCCAGAGTCAAATTTAGTTGAGGTGGGGTAGTGGGTGGAAGTGGAGATGAACTAGGTGATGAGAAAGAGACAGTCAATTTATCAATTTTTTCCTTGAAGTATTCAGCTAATTCAGAGGCTTTGTTGAGCGCTTGATCATCTGGGATGGTAGGAGGGGATGGTTTAGTGAGGGCTGAGACGTAGGAGAATAGTGCTTTCGAATCAAAGATGAAATGATGTATTTTTTTAGAGAAAAAATATCTCTTTGTTCTAAGTATGGTGATCCTGTAGGCATTGAGAGTGGTTTTATAAATAGCTAATATTGTGGGGGATGGGTTTTTTCTCCATGTGTGTTCTTTATTTCTCAGCTCTTGTTTAAGCAGCTTCAGTTCAGTGGTGAACCAGGGTTTCCTGTTGTCTGGCGAAGGTTGTACTACTTTTGTGATGGAAGAGCAGGTTAGGTCTGCGATCTTTTTGATGATGTTGCACCATGAGGTGGTGGCTGTAGTTGCGTTGGAAAGATCAAGTTGTGATAATTCATTAGAGAGCTGGTTGACGAGAAGGTCTGTAGAACAAGGTTTCCTGAATTGAATAGTGGTTTTTGGGAATGAAATGGGAGGATGTTCTGATAGCTTGAAGGTCATGTTGATAATTTGATGGTCCATCCAAGGGACAGGTGAACATGATATGTAGCCGGGGGCGAGATGCACTGATTGATGAAAATAAGGTCCAGCGTGTGGCCTGCTTTGTGGGTTGGGCTTTTTATAATTTGTGTGAAACCCATATAGCTGAGTGCCGAGAGTAGGGTAACACAGTTTGGTGATTGTGGTGAAGCATCGACATGTATGTTGAAGTCTCCCAATAAAATGGCAGGTTTGTCTGGGATGAAATATTTGGCAGTAAGTTCAATGACAGTTGAGGGGTCCGAGTCTAAAGTTCCTGGAGGAGCGTAGATTAGGCCAATTTGTTGATGATCAGATTTAAAAACAGAGAACTCTATGTTCGATGTGGTATTTGAATATTGTAAAGTTATACCTAGTCCTTTCTTGGCTGCTAGGAGCAAACCTCCTCCCCTTCTTTTGGATCTAGGGATGGAGAAAAGGTCGTAAAGCTGGGTAGGTAGTTGGTTTAATAGAACTAAATCTGTGGGTTTCAACCATGTTTCTGTGATTTCACAGATATCTGGGTTTACTTCAGTGAGGTAATCGTTTAAGATGTGTGTTTTTTTCGAAAGCGATTGTGCGTTGAATAGCGTTAGAGATAGAAGAGATAGGCCTAGGAATTGAGTGATTGGTGAGATCATTATTGGAATTAGCCTTTGTTGACGGTTGTAATGTTGTGGGAGAGGTTTAGTTTGAGGTTTGCGTTGTTTCCTGATGATTGGTATGGAGTATGAACCATGGAAAAATGGTGATGTATGGGGATTGGGAATCCAGGTAGCATGTTGATCTGTTTGTATGGTAAATGAGAGTATAGTAGAGTGTTGCTCGAGTGCTAAACTAGGCTGAAAAATTTGTAAGTAGAATTAGAATGTGCAGGATGAATTGTTGGCTGTTTGCTGGAGGCAATTGGATGTCAGCTAGAGTATGGAAGCTGATTCTTGGTTAAAGTTATGAGATGGCTGATGAGGTTGGATGAGTTCTGATGGTTGTAGGATGTGTGCTGAGCGAGGTTATAGGCTGGCAAGGTGAGGCAGAATGAGCGTTAGGGGAAGCTGGATTGGATCAGGAGGAAGTTGGTAGTAGACAGAAAACTATGCTGAGGCGCAGATGTATGTATAGAGCGGGCTTTTTTTTTCCTTTCTTTTTTAATTTTCTTTTATTTTTATTCTTGGTTCTCCTGGTACTCACAAGTGGCAGGCCCCTTAGGTCGCACTCCTTCGGGCGTGCGACGCCGCCGGGATTGAGTTTAAATTTAAAGGGCCAGAAACTGGCTTCTGATTGGCCCGATGCTGGCTTTAGGGGCACAGATCCCTCCCCGTTCTGGTTCCTGGGCTTGTGGCATTTTTAGGTTTAAATTTGTTTTCCTGTTGATGATGAATGCCCGGGATCGATTCCTGTCTCCCTTGCATGACTCACCTGACTTGGATCTTGTTACCTATGGTCTTGAATTGCAACGCAGACTTCTACTCAGGAAATGATGGAGCTTTAAGTAGACAATGAATCAGATTCTGTTCTCAGAGGCTGCACGAAGGGGCGTACAAAGGGGCAAGCCCCTTTGTTGCACGGCGCCGGATAAAGGGAAAATTTAAAGTCCCTCTCCTCTCCCTGATTGGATGGTAAGTCTGGTGGGAGGGTCTTCGGTGTTGTGCGATGCTGTCTGCACGATCGTGGTTCAGGCTCGGCGGGGGGAAGCGATTAAAAGGCCTTACCCCAATGGGTCTGGGTGCCGATCGCGCAGGCCTCCCTCCTTAAGCGGCAGCAGAAGCGGCAGCGGTAGTGTCAGCAGCAGCGGCAGCCTCAGGTAGATGGTGACAGCGACGCCGGAGAGAGGGAAAATTTAAAGTCCCTCTCCTCTCCCCGATTGGATGGTAAGTCTGGTGGGAGGGTCTTCGGTGTTGTGCGATGCTGTCTACGCAATTGCGGTTCAGGCTTGCGGGGGGAAGGGATCTTCTGGAGAATCCTTTGATGAGGAACTCAGGGATAGTCAGAAAGAGAAAAAAAAAAAACAGTACAATTCGATGCACCAGTGGGTGGAAATAGGGACATTAATCACGATCAGTCCTTTTTTGTTGTTATTTGAGTTAGCAGTCTACTAGAGAGTTAGCAATCTGTTGTTATTTAGGAGAGTTGTAGGTGGATCCTTGGACCAGTGGCAGATGACCACGCCCCTGGGGGAAGATCCCGAGAGGGACCACCGGTCAGGCTCAGAGTTAGGAGACAGACACACACTAGTTCTTTTATTAGACAGTGTACTGAACCACCAGAGGTGGCAGTAGTGAGCTGGAATGCCCGGCTGGGCTGTAGTCCCTCAAATACTGGAACAGCGATCCCTGGAGGCTGAGCTGTAGAGAAACTGAAATATAGTGAGTAGGCCGAGTATGCAGAGTTCATGTACCGAACCTGATGGTAACACTCACACAATGTCTCATAGAAGCCCAGGAGCTGGAATGTATTGGCCCTCGAGGAGCGAGTACCTGGTTCCAGGGAAAGCTCTGAGAGAGTGATGGCAACTCACTGATGTAGTTGGCAATGATGACTTCCAGGCAGAAGAGAATATGGAGCAAGTCTGGGAACGAGGACCCTCGAGGAGCCAGTACCGGTTCCAGACTGTCACCTGAAAAACAAAGGAGAGAGCAAGGATCCCGCGGAGCAGGTACCCCTGGTAAGTCCGAGGAGGCAGAGTAGCTTAGGTAGAGTAACCCCTATCCTTACTAACTCCATCTGTTAGCAAATTCTAAGACCTTATATATCCATCGCGTGTGACGTCATCTCAGGGGGACGCTCCTGAGGTTCGCGCCATCGCCGGTACTTCAGTCGGGGCTGTGCCGCATGTGCGCCCCTAGGCCTCCAAGAAACATGGCGGGTTGCAGCATCCAGCCGGTCCAGGGATGCCGGAGGACTTCGGCAGAAGGACGCCGCAGCAGCCGATCTTCCCACGGGCGAAGAGGGAAGTGCCAAAGAGGTAAGGAGGGCGGAGAGAGGGAGTTGGGAACCAACAGACACATTTTTAGACAAGAGAGAACCATTCAAGACCTATAGCTGGAATACACAACAGAACAGGTGATACCAAGGATTACAGCAATCGGATCTGGTCAGGGGGATCACCCATTTACAACAGTAAGCATTTGTAATGTATTCAGTTTTTCTTCAAGGACTTTAACATTAGGGGAGATTTCAGTTTTATAAAAAGGTCTGTTTTTTGTTCCTACAACTTATTAGAATGCTTTTGATACATGGACATTTTTACATATGTTTATTCAGAAATTGAGGATAGCTTACTATTTTTCAAGGAATTCGGAATCTCAAAGTGGTACGGCTTTGGCCCACAGAACAGGAGGGGTGCAAACGGGGCAAGCTGATCCATTGATCACCTCATTTGAGATGTTATTCTTGAAGGATTTGGAGGGTATGGAACAGTCCCATCAGTTCTATTATAACAATTTGAATAAAGTTGAAAGGGAAATGTGTAATACTCTGGGGTCGGATCCACTGTTGTTACCTGTCTGGTGGCTAAAGGGGGAGGAGTGGTGGTTCAGGATAAGGAGAAGTATATTACCGAGCATCGAGACAGGTGACTGAATTCTATGAGAGGCTGGAAAATGATCCCAATGATCAGTTGTATAAGACGATTTGTGACAAGTTGCAGGAGGCTAGACAAGCAGGGATCATTACTTCAAAGGAACAGCTTTTCTGTTGTAAAAGCATTCAGTCATACCAAAATTTTACTTAGTTCCAAAGATCCACAAATCATTTGAGAACCCACCAGGACTGCCTAAAGTATCGGGTATTGGATCTCTCCTCAAACCTTTATCAAAGTTTGTGGACTCTTTTTTAAGACCAATTGTCCCTTTAAGTAAATCATATATCCAGGACTTGACTTATTTGCTCCAACTCCTTAGGACAATCAGTGAAGTTCAAGAACATGGATATTTGTGACAGCAGATATTACCTCACTATACACAAATATTCTACAATTAGCAGCAGTGTCAGTTATTGAGAAGGTTTTGGGGACTACATCAATGTCTGCCTGGTGTAGGGAGCTGATTACTGAATATAGCCCTGATTAAATGTTTTTTTAAGTTCCAGGAAAACATCTTTCATCAGCTTAAGGGAACAAAAATGGGGGCTACTATGACCCTCTCAGTGGTGTGCTTCCATGTAGCAACATTTGAGGAACAGTTCTTATATCCTTCTAGGTTTTGAGATCATGTAAGAGTTTGGGTAAGATTCATTGATGATATGTTTTTTATTTGGATGTTATCTGAGATGGAATTGGTGTTCTTTAAGGGTTGGTTGAATACCAGGAATAAAATCCTCCATTTTACATTTCAAAGTAGTTATGAAAGAGTACTGTTTTTTGGACATAATGATTTTTAAGCATGAGCACAGTCTAAGAACGTCCATTTTTAATAAATAGACAGTAATACATTGCTCTCCTTTGACAGTCATAATTCAAGAAGATTAAAAGAAAACATCTCAGTGGGTCAATTTTTAAGGTTGCAGCATCTGTGCATGTCTTTGGGCAATTTTAATAACTAACATTAATTAACGTGCATATAATCGAGCTCAATATGCGAACAAAGAGCTGTTGGTACAGCCCTCTGTAGAATAACATTGACTAGGATGATTTGTGTATTGCTGTATTCAGCCTGCACTAAGGAGGTGCAGCGGATCATTCAGAAGCACTGGCATATATTGTCCGTGTACAATGTGTTCAAAGAAAGCCCTATTTTTGTGAATACCAGGGGCAGGAATTTAAAGAACAGTCAAAATAGATGCACCTGGAAATGGGGGGGGGGGTCATTTTCCATGTGGTAGCTGTGTTATTTGCCCCAACATGTCACAGATCAGGTCATTTCAACATCCTGACTTACCCATCCGGCATCAGTTTAGAGGACTTTATTCTTGCAATTCCATCTGAGTAGATTTAGATTATGCCTTAGTTTGTCCATGCCTTAAACTGTGTATTGGGCACAATAGCAGTGCTTTAAAAACATGAATCATACATCATAAAAGCTATATAAGAACAAGGAACCTGGAGGCCCCCATTAGTCCAACATTGCCTCCAGAAAGGGCACACAGAAGATGATGTACGTGCCTTTGTCATCTAGCAAATGCAGTGTAATAGAGGAGGATATCTAACCTCCTATTCTGTCGGTATGAAAAGCAATATATTTTCAATTGGCAGACAGAGGCCTCAAGAGGGTTGAATCTGTCTGCTGAGAGGGTAGTTTTCATTTACGTGGGTTCCTTCAACATTATAGATGATAATACACTTAGCAACCCAATCATTGGTATAAAAGAGATAGAGTTATTGTGGAGTATTCTGAATAATAATGGTATGAGGGATTCAAGGACTTAGGGAGCAGTGCTGAAGTGAAATGTTCCTGACAAGAAAGTTGTGGGATTCAAGAACTTAGGGGTAATGTTAATGCGGACTCTTCTGACAATATTTCGGTAATAGTTTTTATATAAATCTCTCTCTCTCTCTCTCTCTCTCTCTCTATATATATATATATATATATTATTGGTACTTTAGATTATATACACACACACATATATATCTATCTATATCTCTATATCTCTCTCTCTATATATCTATCTATATCTATCTATATCTCTCTCTCTATATATATATCTATATCTATCTATATCTATCTATCTATATATATATATCTATATATATCTATATCTATATATATATATCTATATCTATATATATATATATATATACCTATATCTCTCTATATATATATATCTATATATATCTCTCTCCATATATCTATATCTATGTCGGTATATAAAAAATCCGAAATAAATAAATCTATATCTATATCTCTATATCTCTCTATACCTATATCTATCTCTATATATATATCTACATATCTCTCTCTCTCCATATATATATATCTATATCTATATCTATGTATATATCTATATCTATATCTCTATATCTCTCTATACCTATATCTATCTCTATATATATATCTATATATCTCTCTCTCCATATATATATATCTATATCTATCTATATCTCTATATCTCTCTATACCTATATCTCTCTCTATATATCTATATATCTCTCTCTCTCCATATATATATATATATCTATATCTAACCATGCCTACTAACATTCAAAAAAAAACTTAAGACTTGGCTGTTCCAACAAGCCTTCTCGGATCCTTCAGACTCACAATAGACAAACAACCTATTCACGAGCTACGGAACCATGCTACTATTTATGTTGCCTATTATTATGATTATCCTAACTCCTCAGATAATATTTTTTCCTGTTTAATCTGAATCCATTACAACTTTTGTGTTTAAGTTATTGCCCTTCTCGGGCCTTTTATTCTTCTTACTTCTAAGCTGTAAAGCCTCCAAGTTTATAGTCCTTGTTTAATGTAACTTACTGCTCTCTTCTGATTATATTGTACTGTTCCATTTCTGTTACAAGTTTCTCTATCCCCCGTTCGATGTAAACCGATCTGATATGGTATTTAACCATGAAGTTCGGTATAGAAAAATGCTAAATAAATAAATAAAATAAAATATATCTATATCTATATCTCTATATCTCTCTATACCTATATATCTCTCTCTATATATATCTATATATCTCTCTCTCTCCATATATATATATCTATATACATATCTATATCTATATCTATCTATATCTATATCTCTATATCTCTCTATACCTATATCTTTCTCTATATATATCTATTGTGATGGCTCACTGTCCGTGAGGCCTCGAACGCCGCTCTTCCGTCTCCAGTTCTCCGTCGCCTCCAGTTGCCCCGGTCCCTGGAGTCTGGTGTGTTCAAGTAACTCCCTGAGTCTGTGCCTCTGCTGGCCCTGGTTTTGCTGGGCTGCTGGGTTCCCTTTAGGCCGGGTTGGGGTAAGCAGTCCCCCCAATCCCCAGAGACAACACAGAGAGAGGGATAGTTCCTTCAAAGCAGTTTAATAAGTAACAACTGGATGCATTACATGGGGTTTGTCCCCTCCCCCTCCAGCCCTCTGATTCCCTTATAAGCAGTGCTAGTTCAGAGCACTCATTTACCTCCTCTGTTCAGCACTATTACAAGCCCCAACCCCACAGGCCCCTTTAGGGTAAAGAGTATACTTCACCCAGCCACCTGGATTACTCCGTATCCATGCCTGAACTGGAGGACTCCTCTATCCCTGAACCTACCTCCATCTCCTCCCCCTCTGACTCCGAAGAGCTGGGTTTTTGTGGCCAGTTCCACCAAGGGGGCACGCCCTCTTCCTCCACCTCCATGGACTCATCTGTGTCTGCCTCATTAACGTCTATGCCTGCCACCTGTTCGCCTTCAGGCTTTCCTCCCCTGTCTGGTGGTGCTTCAGGGAAGCTGGGATTCGTAGTTCTTCTCTTCCCCTGCGCCCCCTGCTGTCTGGCTCTGGTACTCTTGTTGCTCTTATGGTAGCTTGTCAGCTCCTGCCTACGGCCGGGCTGCGCTACATCACACTATATATCTCTCTCTCTCCATATATATATATATCTATATCTATATCTATATCTATCTATCTATATATCTATATATATATCTATATCTCTCTATATCTCTATCTCTCTCTATATATATATATCTATATATATCTCTCTCCATATATATATATATCTATATCTATATATATATATCTATATCTATATCTATCTATATATATATATCTATATCTCTCTATACCTATCTCTCTCTCTCTATATATATATTATTATATATATCTCTCTCCATATATCTATATCTATATCTATATCTATATCTATCTATCTCTCTCTATATATATCTATATCTATATCTATCTATATCTATATCTATCTGGATTTTATAAGATACGCGCATAGCCACGTGTATCCTCTAAAATCCTGGATCGGCGTGCGCAAGGCTGCCGATTTTGGGCAGCCGGCGTGCGCCGAGCCGCACAGCCTGCCTCCGTTCCCTCCGAGGCCGCTCCGAAATTGGAGCAGCCTCGGAGGGAACTCTCTTTCGCTCTCCCCTCACCTTCCCCTCCCTTCCTCTACCTAACCCACCCCCCCGGCGCCACGCCCCCGGTCCCTCCCCCGAAATGCCGTGCCCCGCCCCGAAACATAGCATCATTGGGTCCCGCCCCCGATACGCCCCCTTCTAAAAACTCTGGGACCTACGTGCGTCCCGGGGCTCTGCACGCTCCGGCGGCCTATGGAAAATAGGCACGCTGGCGCACAAGGCCCTGCTCACGTAAATCCGGGCGGATTTACGCGAGAAAGGCTTTTAAAATCCGCCCGATAATTGGGAACAAGATAAATTATTAATTTGGTATTTCCTTAGGTGTCATCCATCAAATAAATTTACCAAAATGAGGACTATCCAATGTTACTATTGTGGAGCCTTTATTCTGAGAGAAATCATCTGGAAACTTAGGGCTTGCCCCATTTGTTCAGAAATCTCTTCCTTGAAAAAGGAGCCGGCTGAAGTTAAAGCTGAATTAGCTGCAATAAAGTAGTTTCACTCACTTCACTTTATTCAGGAATTAATTCCCCATTACTACAGAAAAAACCAAAAGTCAAGGAAAAGGGGTTTCAAGTGGGCTCAGGTAGGATAAGACATGTGACCCACAGACACACGTTCTAGACAGCTGTGCAGCCCACAAGTCTACACCCCCCCCCCCCCCCACACACACACACACACACACTCACACAGGGCATTAAGGAACTCAAAAAACAACAGGATTACAGTGGGCTCTGGTAGAATAAGACCTGTGATGTGGAAACACACGCTGTATCAAGTGACACAAGTACAAAACACCTTCTCTGTATTAGATATTGAACAAGTTCTTGAGAAACAGATTGAGGTGTTATCTGAACAGAAAGAAGAAACCCAATGCATACAGAAATTTCATAATACAATCAGTATCCAAAGGAAAAAGCTCATTGCGCTGAATGACTTTGTCATCAGAGGCACTAATCTGGGAACTTTCAGAGAGGATAACACTATAGTTAAAAGCCTCCCAGGATCATCGGCCAGCAGAAATGCTATTCAAATAGTGAACATGATCAAAGAAGAAAGCAAAGACTCTAACGTTGTTTGCTAGAAACAGCATTCAAGCAGTACAGAGAGATTTCCAGTCTCTAGTGAAGCAGATTAGTCACATGGTGACAGTTATTGCCTTTTTAGAATTGTTATCTGTTCATAAAAAGGGGAAGGAGATGCTAAGCCATATTAATAATTTCAATGTATGGCTCAAATCCTGATGTAAGGAGCAACATTTTGGATTTATTGGGGGTTGGGACCGTGTATGGAACAGTAAAAATATCTTTGTCAAAGATTGCTTACATCTGTCTGTGGCATGAAAAAGGATCTTAAGAAATAAATTCAAATCTTATGTCATAAGGCATTTAAACTAGATGCTGGGGGTGGCAGTAAGAAATTAGAATGTCACTCCCCAAATACAAATGCAATGGAAAAGGGTGAAGAGGATAACACAACTCAACAAAATAAATCACAAAAGTAGTGCAAGAAAAGCAGTAACCTGAACGAGAAAAGCTGGAAAGCAATGAGCACAAAAACTCATGGTTTGGGCAATAAAATCCCAGATCTGCAAGCCCTAATGGTGGAGGTGGACTTGGACGTTGTTGCTGTCATGGAGATGTGTTTCACAGAATCTCATGATCGGGATACGGCAATGCCATGCTATAACTTGTTAAGGAAGGACAGAGAGGACAGGAAAGGGGGAGGAGTGGCTTTTTATGTCAGAAACAATATCCAAGCATCTGAGCTGCAAGGAAGATGGGCAAAGAAGAAGCACTATGGGCCAACCTAAAAAAAGATGATAGGGCATTCATTTTTATTGGACTGGTTTACAGGCCTCCAAATCAAATGGAAGAGCTTAACAGAGACCTGGTTGAAGACATCCAAAGATGGGAAAGAAGGGAGAAGTGGTGATTGTTGGAGACTTTAATCTGCTGGATGTAGATTGGAGAATCCCTTCTGTAGAATCTAACAATAGTAGAGTGATAGTGGATAGTGAAGATTTGAATGCCTTCGGAGTGAGGAAACTCACTCCAAGATGAGATTTGGACAATGTTCTCTCCACCTAGCTTGTTGTTGCCCAGGTAGAGTGTCCCACTGTTCTGTTCGTACGTCTCGCGTTGAATGTGAAAGTGGCCCCATACCCCCTACACTAATACCTAATCCCTACCTCAAGTTACTAGGTGGGCCTACCATAGGGATACAAATACCTGTCTAGGGAGGATACACTATAGCAAGTCTCTCTCTCTCTCTCTCTCTCTCTACATCGTGAACTGCGATAAACCTTTACCGGCCTCTAGCGCACAACGTACCACAAATGAAAGAGGTGTAGCTATTGGCCGCGCTAACACTGCGGCTGTTTCGCGGCACACGATAACTCTTTCCTACTACATATACTTCGCCCCCTGAATACAAAATTAAATATTCGCAAATCGCGTTAACTGTGGTATTGTAAACTTAGGCCCTGAAGGAGTATCTCAGGGGTTAACTATAACTCTCCTCTTTCTCCAGCATTCACTGGAGACAGCAAATTGTGCAAGCTTCCTTCTGCCCCTGAGACAGGAAACCTGTCTCATAAACAAACTACTCCAGACAGGCTTGCCCCAGGAATAGATCTCACTATGTCAAACCAAAACTGCTTTCTGCCTACTTCCTCTTACACTTAGCCAGCTAGTTTAACATATCTTAAAACTGTCTCAATGTCCAGCTTATGAACCTTTACCCTCCTGGCCTGCTAGCTTACGCATAGTCAGCACAAAGGCCAGGAAGGACATTTATGGAATGTCGCTTAAACATCCAATGTATGATGTATGTATTTGCAAGACCAATGATGTAATGACAAATCTGCATGCCATGCTTTATGATGGAAATTGTGAACAATAAAAGGGAGCCCCGGGGAAGGAGGGGGGAGGTGACCTTCCCCGGGACGCGCTTCACCACGAATCCTGCCTGATGTGTCTTTATCACTGCTACAGTTAACGGCTGTTAGCGCGATTTGCGGAATTATCTCCTGCGGTAACTCCTTGGAAAATGACCCCCATAATGCCCTAGTATATTAAGCACAGGTAAATAACAAAATAAAATTGTGCTTAGCTTCAGCAAGGCTCTGGCTCATGAAGATCCCAGATCCAAAATCTGAAGATCCCAGCTCCAATATATATATATATTATAATGCCCACAACCCTTCTTTTAAACCATGCATACACACCTCATACATAACAAAAACACTTTACTAAAGCCCATACGATCAACACACTTCTAAAAGTCATAACATAATTATCATACTCCCAAAATCTCCTGAATATATATATATATATATATATATATATATATATATATATATATATATATATATATATATATGTGTGTGTGTGTGTGTCTAAAGAAAATGTCTTTTATATATATTTTTTTCTGCTCTTACTACTATATATTATAAGATGAATATAGTAAGGGTTTTTAAAATTTTCCTATTAAGCATATGGAAAACTACTTCAAGAAAATCAGTTCCAAGTAAAGCAATAATTATGTTTGATACTACTTCAGCTTCCAAAGTTTTTTTGCATTGAGAGTACAGAATTGTCAAGAAGCCCAGATAGTGGTAAAGGTCTGCCTTCATATTGTACACATAGACATTACAGAATAATTTCAAAGCATAATTTGAAAATCCTTTGATATATGACTATTTGCAAACATGACATCACATACCTGCTCTTCAAAAAGTATTTGATGTATGCACAAACCTTTGATAATTAAAAGGTATAGAAATAAATCCCATTTTTCCTCTAAATTCACCATCCAGAATGCATCTCTGTAGTTTTAGTGAAAGTGTCCGCTTAATCAGATAACCTATACATGTCTGTGCCATGTGATCGGAGGCTATGTTAATAGTGTAATGAACCCTTCAGCCTCATTACTATTAAGGCCTTGGTTTACTCCTTAAGGGGCCTACGCAATACAATGTGCTCAGCTGTGCGCACTGTATAACCAAAGTTGGATGCGGGTTGTATAGGGGCTACACAATGTGCGTCCAATGCAGAGTTCAATTAATACCGCTCATCACATACAAATGCATGTGAATGAGGCTATTAGCTATTCATTCTGCTTGCAAAAACGTTTTGTGTCTAAAATGCACATTTTTGCACTCAGAAATTATCACCTTCCCCGAGCATGCATTAATTGCTGAGTGGTCCGAAAAGCAGTACAGAAAAACAGAAAAAACTGCTTTTCTATAAATCCTCCTACTTAATATCATTGCAATATTAAGTAGGAGGAAGAAATCTTTCAAAAAAATAAAGTGCCGGCAGTTGGGTGCAGAAAACGGACACTCAGTTGACAAGCGTCTATTTCCTGAACCTCTGGCTGTGTGGCTGTGTACAGCCGATGCTCGCAGACTCCTGTTATCAAGGAGGCACTAGGGGCACACAAGCGACCCTAGTAGCTCCTTGAAAACGTGACCGCAATTTAAATATTGCATGACCGCCCCCGGGAGTAGCGCCTGTGGGCATGTTAGGAAAGTGGGCACTGACTGTTCAGCGCCCACTTTTAGAACACAATTATTGCATTGGCCCCTTAGCTAGAGACAGAGTAGGCTAGAGAGTGAGGCAAGATAACATTCATTTGCATCCCATCCCTTTGAGGGTGTTAGAATGGCCACCCCCCAGGACAGATTTTATAAGAAGCTCTCTTCTGAAAGACTCTGGATAGTGCTTTTAGGTTTTTGGAGAGTAAGTTGGCAATGAGGAGTGTTTTGCGTTGGTTTTCAGGCCTACTTAAAGGATGCAGGCCAACCCCACCTGGAGATCCTAAGCATGTTCGAGAGGTGGTTCCTATCAGTCCACTAGCTGACTGGCTGGGGCTTCTCTCTGGATTACTTATTTTCTTGATTTTGTATATTTGTGGTAGGAGGCTTTTGAGGCCCCCAGGTATCTTCTGGATCCAGGTCATGGGGACCAATGAGAAAGGATGTATGGTGGTGACCTGATGCAAGAGACAAGCTCTTTTTGATAGAAAAAGCTTTTTGGATAAAGATCAGGGAGGAAGAACTTTGCTGCCTGCCCTTTGGGGAACATCCAGAGCTGCATGTTCCAGACAGGATCCCTCCCTTCAGGGATGCAAGTGTGAAAGAAACAGAACCAAGAAGAAACATCACCTAACTGTGGTGTAGAACCACTTGAGACCTTTGAGGACCTCCATCTGGAGTCTCAACCCTGAGGAGGGAGAGGGTTTTGGACTCTCTGTGTATTAGACTGTTTTACACTTTTTTGCAGATTTGGATGGGGTTTTCCTGCCCAACTAAGAACACCCTGCCCACTTGGGAACCTCACTTAGCCAGGACCTGGAGGATGAGAGAGCCATGCACAGAAAGAGAGGAAACAAACTGTAACTAAAAGAGCTCCTGTGCTGCTGAGAACGGATTTAATTGAGCCATATCTCACCTGCTTTATCTCTAGTAAAGTAATTTCTTCCTAGTCACAAGGTCTACGGCTCCAGTGTATTTATTGGCACTCACAGCACACTTAGAGAAGGAAACAGGAACCTCTCTCCTGGGAAAGGAAAGTCACCAAAAGTCACTCCTGTTACTCCGGGCCCTGAAAGATAAGTCTTTACCCCACCAAGAAAGACTCCCGACCCTGGGGAAAACAAGACTGTGAAAAACATAGTCAGGAGTGGTTGCAGCCCTGAAGAGACATTAAGACGGTAACTTTGAAACAGTTGCGTGAGCGCACATGTATTCACCTATTCCGGCTCACGCCGAGAGACGCGACCATTATTTAATATACGGCTCTACCGCATAAGTGGGGAATTTTATTAAATACATGCGCCAACACAATTCCAAGTTCTCCGGTCCATTCCCAATTCATTCATGTAAAGGACAGGACTTCCTAACCCCCTTCCCTTTTACAATTGTTGCCCCAAACCCTTTAAGCACCCAGACCCTGCCCATAATCTGCCTCTTTTTTTTTGCTTTTCCCATTTGTGCATGAACCGGGAGACATGCGAGTACTCGGTGCTTCTTAAAATGCAGCCTTTAACGATTTAATGGTCCCATCTGGGGTAGTAGACATCCAAAGATGGGAAATTCATTAATCTCATTTACTTACATAACACTGAGTTTTATGCAGGTAAATAGCTTTGAAATATCAATGATATAAGGGTAATTATCAGTCTTTTTTGTTTCACTTTAAAATATCCTGGCCAACCAGTGCCACAAGAATTCTCTCTCTCTCTGTCTCTTCTCTCTCTATTACTATATATATTCTTCAGTGAATATTTGCCTATAGCTTCTTACTTAGATCCTAACTTGACTTTACATTTTAAAACATTGCAGAGAGGATGAAACATTTTATTATAATTTCCTGGCATTTATTTCTGCTGTGAAGGATATCAACAAGAACCCTGAGATCTTACCCAACATCACACTTGGACTTCACCTTTACAGGATTTGCAATAACGCTTTTCTATCAACTAAAGTTTTAATGGATCTGTTTTCAGAGAGGTTCTATGGCCTCCCTAATTACCAATGTAGAACAAATGGCCTGCTCACTGCTGTCATTGAAGGCCTTCCATCCGAGTTATCGATGCAGCTGTCCAAAGTGTTCAGGATCTATCACTACCCACAGGTACGATTCTCAGCATTTCACTTTATTCCCAACTATATTATCCACTCATACAGAACATTGTTCTTCTTAAGGATGAATACAGCACATTTAAAGCCTAAAGACTTCCTTCACAGGAATATCTCATTGACTTGACCTATATAGAGGGTAACCTTCAAAGCTGGAAATGTCTGTGCATAGATGTTACTCTCATTTCTTTCACTTGTACTTTCACTTTGAAATAAATGTATACAGGGAAAACTACCCACAAAGATCTACACCTGCTAAACTGTAGGTTTTGTGGGAACATTTAGATGCATAGAGGATAACTTTCATATAACTATGCGCTGCAGCATATATAATCATATATGGCTGCATGTAAATCTATGCTAGCATTTTATACCCCCCCCCGTATATCAGATACACACGCATTATAAAATACACATATCTTTACCCATGTACACTGTATGCATGGAAACGGTGTTTATCATTGCTTTGAAACTGGAAACTTTTCCTATCTATTTAAAAAGCATGACAATGTATAATTTGTATTAGGAAATAACATAGGACGTATTCAAGGTAGTACCAAATTATGCAAATAAATTGGCAAAACGATAAATATTCTCATATAAATCATATTAATCAGTTTACCACATAGTCCACCATTTTACCCAGCTCATCTCCAGATCATCAAGATCCTTCTGGTTCTTCAGCCTGAACTCCCTCAGTTCACTCAGACCACCATCCAACAAAAAAAGATACTACAAACACTTTAAATATCACTTCTGCAGGATAATTAGGAAGTGTAAAATTACATGAGTAAGTTGCTGAATCTACGTACAAAAGCCTGTTTTAAAACTGTGACTTATCTTGCATCACTGTTGCTCCACCGCTGGGTTTCTTTTTACTTTAATACCTGGACAACGATAAGAGTCTCCTCGGAAGCAGCTGCCCTCACTGAGAGCCCATTGGAATAACTAGAAAGTAGTCGGTAAGCGGACCCTTATTTCTTTGCTTGAGACTATTTCCTTTTTAAATATATATGCCGCACACGAAGAGAAAGGGGAAGGTGAGGGAGGGTACCTCGACTCCATCCTTACCTTCCCCTGCCCAAACAAAGATTAAGGAATTCTTTGCCGCAGTAGGGGATACCCCTGGACAGTCGGCTGGGACTTTGGTTTTGGAGCAAAGCCTTAATCCTCTCGACGAAATATCGTTGAGTCCAGGGGCTCCTGAGACTCCCTCACCCCCGGTCCATAAAAAATCTGCTGATTCTACATCTCCCATCCG